>NW_014577370.1:179150-205478 GCF_000485595.1 Priapulus caudatus
TTTAGGTATGAGAAGGCGCCGTTCGGAAGAAACAGTATTTCAGAGCACTACAACCGCCGCATGTCAGAATCCCTTCATGGCCTAGACAACATCGTAAGAGTGGTAGATGATTCCCTTGTGTATGGGAAGAATGATGAAGACCACCTGATACATGTCCGAGCGATCCTGGAGCGATGTCGTGAGAGGAACATTAGACTGAACGAAAAGAAATTTGTATTCAGGAAGCAAGAGATAGAGTTTGCGGGTGTGATCATGAGTAAGAATGGATTTACCATCAGCCCATCGCTGATAGTCACTCAGAGAATTTCCTGAGCCTAGAAGCATAACAGACATGCGATCCTTTCATGGTTTAGCCAACCAAATGTTGCCATACGATCCAGAATTGGCAGGCAAACTGGCCCCCCTGCGACACCTACTCAAAAAATCTGACAAAAATTTTGAGATGTCAGAGGATGAAAAACAGGCATTCCGCGAAGTCAACAACATGCTAGTACAACCTGGTAGGCTTGCATACTACTTGCCTGGTCAGCCCGTCGAGTTATACCGCCGATGCAGCGTGCCGGGCTTTGGAGTTGTCCTGAAACAGAAGCAACGAAACCCAGAATGGAAACCAATCATGGTGGGCAGCCGTAGACTAACTGAACTCGAGAAGACGTACATGCCAATCGAATCCGAGATGAAAGCACTCTCGTGGGCATTACGAAAGGCGTCTAAGTTCCTTGTTGGATTACCTAGGTTCAAAGTGTACACGGATCACCAACCCCTTGTATCGATGACGAACAATCGACAACTAGACGAAGTCACCAACGCGAGGCTTCGACGTTTGCCTAATGCAAGCACATGAATTTGACATGGAAGTCGAATACATCAAAGGTAAAACCAACTTGATGGCGGATGCATTTTCTCGGTACCCGACGAAAGAGCCAGACGAAACAGACCTGGAGGAGCGAGAGACACTCCGTACCGTACGAGTAATCCGCACAGCCAGCATGGAGAAAGCAGATGTTCCTATTCACCTCCAGTCGATCAGAGAAGCCTCTGATCGTGATGAGTACCAAACACTGATGGTAACAATACTTAATAGATTTCCTGACCAGAAGCGAGACCTGGATGCCTCGATCAGTGAGTACTGGAACGTACGTGAACACCTGTCAATGTCAGATGATGGTTTTATACTGCATGGCGTAAGACTGTTGATCCCTACCAGTCTTAGAAAACAAGCACTGGTGGACCTTCATTGCTGGTCATAGAACGGGATAGAACCTACAAAGGCTAGAGCAAGGCTCAGTATATTGCCCCCCGTCGATTGACGCGATTGATAAGAACAGTTCTGTCAGCTATTGTAACCAGTTGTGAGAATGACCATACCTAGCCAGACCAAGGAACACAGATGATGCACCTGACCTGAAATGCCCAAAGGCGAGCGTTTCCAATTCGTTACGGCGCATGACTTTGCTGAATTGTGATGGTCAGCACATATTCTAAGTAGTCACGGCGACCTAGGCTATCTTGCTGGTTCATAGTTCGTGAGATCGCGCCAACAGATGCGTAATTCCACCGATTCCACGACAGAAGACTGATATTGTGCTGACACAGCAGTGCCCTGAAGGTGCTACTAACACTGATTAATGTGCGACCACCATTCCGTCAAGTGTGTCCAGGGACTTTGCTGTATGAGGTGGGGAGTGAGATGGATACCCGTCAACCCGATTACCGCAGAGTAATGCGTCCGGCAGAAAATGCGGCTAAAGACCGGCAACAGCACCTAACTACGCAGTTGTGTGACGAATGGTGACAGGTGGATTGTTTTGAAAGTGGACTGCGTGTCTACTATCCATCAAGAATACACCCCACAAGGTACAGAGGGATAGCCTCTGCGGTCCACTATTATGGAACCTGTAAATGAAGGCTAATTCCCAGCAACAACCAAGAGTGCCCTGTCAAAGACTGGTGTATAACACTAGCTGACTATGATAAGTTTGATATCCAGTGAATCGCCAGACAAGACTGAGAAATACCGCCCCTGGGTAAACCCTACCTTTTCCTGAAGTGGTAGGTGAATCCTGTCTGTAGTTAACAGAACAGGTGTAAAAGAAGATGGGATAAATAAGGGGTGGTGCAAGAGCGTAACCTCAAGAATCGGAAGTATGTCATCCGTCTTCCATCAGGCCTACTGACAGTGAGAAATCGAATTATGCTGAGACGTAGATTCCCTCCAACCACGGTACCAACTGCAGGAACGTCGAAATGGTCACCAATCACTCTAGAGACCAATACCCATGAAGCTACAGAGCCAGAGATCTACGAGAAGACAATAACTGCACTGCCACCCATCCAGTCGCCGGTTGAAGTACCATCAACACTTGAAACCCTGACTGACTGTGCAGATGATGATCCTATTGTCATGAATGACAACAGTGACAATATAATGAATGTCACGTCAGAAGACTGTCCGGAACCAGTTCGAAGGTCTGGACGTAACAGGAAACCACCTGTACGATTTAGTGACTATGTGTAAGACCTCCCATAACGGTCGTAATTCAATAGAGTGTACTGATATTCGTTTAGTAACCTACTGTTCAATGTTGCTCGTTATAGTTATGCATTCTAGTACAATCTTGTAAGGGAGGGAGATGTAAGATAACTGGAAAACGTTAAAGTAATGTTTATTCTTTGTACGCTCAAGAGGCGGCGCCACTAGTCGAGAGGACTTATGGCGGGACTATAGCCTGTACACGCTCCTGTAACAGCGTCTGTGTGATTTAAGTTTATTTGAACAATATAATATGTAACAAGCAAGACAGTCGTTAGAATCTGTATTCGAATGTCTCAAGAACACGAGATATATAACACTGCTATTGGTTACTACTTTACAAATGTTCCTAGAATTGTTCGACATTCAGACGAAATTGACGAACATTCGACGAACAATGTTCGAGATATCAAACATTTCAGATCTTCAGAAACATTGTTCGGAACAAATGTTCGGTGACTTTTTTCACCGCACATTGCCGAACATTTCATGAAACATTGCTAAGATAACGTTTTTGAGCAAAATGTTCGGCAATGTGCGCCGGGCTTTAAGGAATCCCAGCATTAGTGATTGTGTCGATGTGGTGTTTCCATGACAGGCTGGATTCAATATCTACCCCTATGTTTTTTGTACTTCTAGATATTTCAAGCACAAGTTTGTCTTTTTATTTTACCAACTATCTGATATTTGATGGGCGAACGTTGACGAGTCACCGATAAGACGCTGCACTTTTGTGGGTGGAAATCCATACACCAAGTTTTCTCCAATTCAGCAAGCTTGTACAGGTCCTGTTGTAGTATATCACTGTCTGATGTTGTCTTGATTTTGCTATATACTATACAATCATCAGCAAATAATCGTACCTGTGATGTTAGGTTGTCAGGCAAATCATTGATGAACAAGAAGAATAGTAACGGACCAAGTACTGTTCCTTGTGGGACTCCACAGACAACTGGGACTTTCTCTGATGATTCACCCTCAACGACGACCTGCTGAGTGCGGTTGGATAGGAATGACTGTACCCATTTGTGAGTTTGTCCTGTTATTCCATAATGTGCGATTTTGTTGAGAAGTCGTTGGTGAGGAATACAACTACTAGTACTACTACCACTAGTACGACTACAACTCTATTATTAGTATTACAACTGCCTGTCAGCTGGCAGAACTGCACTTTGTTTATATGACTTGACCTTTGACATTAGATTACCCATGATGATGGTTTGAAACGCTCCCTCGTAACCTTCAAATAATACTAATAGCTAGTCTTCCAAGTCCACTGAGGGAATAGCTCTAGTACTGTAGCCCGCGTACAGTTGCCGCAGGCCGCACTGTACGCGGGCTATAGTACTATAGAGCTACTGAGGGGACTACTTTGAAAACAGAGTTGAAGTTGTTGTTATTATGTAATTTACACCTAGAATTTACAATTCGACGTAGATATTCGTCCGAGCATCGGACACCTGTTCGTATGCGCTATTCGTCCGAGCAGTTGTTGCGCATGCGCTGTTCATGTTGCATGCCGCAGGCGCACTGCACGAGTGCCGTAGATAGGAAGTATAAAGGGGGGGGTCTTAAATTTTAAATTAAATTTTGAAATCTAGATGCTCTACTAAAATGCTATTTACCCTTTAGATTTTTGATTATTTTATGCCCTTTAGGCTGGGGGCCCGTAGCGTTTTGCTACGGCAGCCCTATACGGCTGTGACGCCCCTAGCTGCATACATGCGTTGCGTATGTGGTTATATACCATAGATATAGTGTTTGGTATATATATACGAAACCGAGCGTATAATAAGAGAACCGAATCAGTTTATAGTTAGCATTAGGGTTAGGGATGGGGTTAGTATTAGGGTTAGGGTTAGAGAGTCGGCGTGTTTAGGGAGTATAGGCGCCTCCCTCTACTAGCATTATATTTACATTTATGTAATACAACATGAACAGTGCATGCGCAACAACTGCTCGGACGAATAGCACATACGAACAGGTGTCCCATGCTCGGACGAATATCCACGTCCTTTACAATTACGGCAGGACTATTTGAGTCTATAGTCGCGTTCACACGGTCATGGTTTGGCTCGAGCCAAATGGGCTAACTTTGCGTTTTGGGGATAAATTTTTGGTCAGACCAGGTGGAGCATTTCGATAGATTACATCTATGGCAGAATGTACTATAACCCTGCGGCAGCGTTCCGCAGGCTATAGTACTAGAGCTACTGCAAGTGCAACCTGTCACCACCTGCCCAGGGGCGGATCCAGGGCTGAAGCTAGACAGTATTTTTCCAGATTTTTAGGGCACATCCCCCAAAAAGGGCACACCACCCCACACCAAGCACATGGCGGGAGGTCTGGGGGGCCTCCCCCAGGAAATTTCAAAATTTCAAGGCCCGGGGGGTCACTATATATGCCGGTATTACCCCATGTGCGTTCCAAATTTTGCGGGTTAGGGGGTGGGTGTCTTTTTCAACTTCTAAACGGGCCCCGCGCGGACGAGCAAATAGCCCCGCCTTTAAAAGCTAATCCCCGCAATAAGCCCTCGGATCGTTCAAGTCAAGCACCGCGCCCCGCCATAGGCCCCCTCACCGGCCCCCTCCATTCCCTCCCACTCTTAATGCCCTCAACTTGTCTGCAGACATCGAAATATAGGGGTAGGGTCCCGGTAGACTCTTCATTGTGTATTTCATAGGAGTGACTATTTTCACTGTGTATCGCAATAGGGGGTGGTACTCAATGTGTCTGCAATAAGGGTAGGTTTTCCCAGTGCAGTTCGCACTAGGCCTATTATTTTTTAGTGAGAACGCACATGGGGTATATACCAGCATATATAGTGACGCCCCCCCGCCCCCGGTTTCGACCTGCGGCACAAAAAATGAGCACCATTGAGCACACATTATAGTCAATGCAGCATAGCTAAAAACCAATAATTGCAATTTATTCGCTTCATTGCCTGCTCGCCTTGCTAGCTCAGTCACTATACCCCCCCTGCCTACATAACGCCCGGCCCACCAGACCCGAATCCCATGGGCATCCCTCCTGCGATGGACACTCGATCTCTCCCTCCTCCTCCCCTCAACTCTCATTCCGCCCCGTACGCATCACTCCTCCCCGATTCATAAAAACGTCGCGCTGCGAAGTACGCCGCCATACTTCACACTGCCTTCCTGTAGTCTCTCCAAATGATCATGTCATTAACTTATAGCCGCCTACCTCCTTCCCTACACTAAAAAGAACCTACTAACTATCGTCAATGGATAACCTTGCGCGGTCCATTCCGCTCCCTTTTCCTGCTGAAGCAACATTCGCATTTCGCGGTCGAACCATTCATACTCATCTGACACATTTCTGCCGGCCCATTGTCCATTGCACATGTGGGCGAGCGGGATCCCCACCATGTCATAGCGTGGAAACTTATGTTATTTATTTCGAATCTTTGTCCCGTCGCGGGAGGCTGTCCAGGGGTCACTGGATATGCACTGGAGACTTGGCATATGAATTGCGAGAACAGAAGAATACCATGAAGTTATAGTATCAAAGATTAATGCGTAAATTTATAAAGGCTAAGTCAAAAAGAAAGGAAGACTTAGTAAACACAGCCCACGAAAGATGAAAACAAGATTTCACATGATCCAGAGGTTGGCGTGATCACTTAACAAGCAAGCAGAGCGCGGAAGCCAAATTTTTTGTCCACCAAAACAACACAACCCGCCCGAGCGCGTACCCCTACCACATCATAGCAAAGTACATAGTCTCCAGTGCTGACTAGCGGCGAGTCAAGGCTGGCCTGCACGAGTAGCAAGCATTCGGATAGCATATCAACAGGAATAATAACACTGTGCACCTATCAAATAGAAAATCGCAACACTCATAAGACTCCGTTGGTAGGAGAGGTGGTCGATAGTTACTATAGATGAGAGGCGAAGCGGCTATTGAACTTCTGTGCAAGCACTAAGGAGGCAGCTTCTTACACTCGTTCTCTAAGCTTGCCTCCCTGCGCCGTCCCACTATTCACTAGCAGTCATGCATGCCCCTAAATTGCTCCCGTCTCCTTCCCATTACCCTCACCCAACTTACTTCGCTCGCCAGCGAATGCATTCCCACTACTCCTATCTCTATTTACTTCCTTTCTTCTCCATATTCCAAATCTATGCTGCTACTATTCTGTTATCTTCACCGTGACCCCCACGTAACCGCCGCCGAGTTTGCCTCTGCAAAACTCGTAAAAGGTTTAATTTCCTGCAAGGTCCTGGCAATCATAAATTTCAGTCATAAAGAAAATCGACAGACACAACATACAAATTAAAATAGAATGAACTAAGCCAGAATACATTCTTCTCGCACTTCCAAGCATGTCGATATTGATGACTTATTAATTTATTAGCAGAAATAAAAGTTATTTAGAATCTGTGGCACAATATTATGAGTAATAAAAAGATAAATGACCTCTAGATTATTTACACACAATACCGGCATACGTAAGCCAGTGTACGCGCCGCAAGAGCACGGCGTAGCCAAAACAGATGCCGCTGTTCTTGCACTCGTCACGCCAGCACCTTCGTTATTGCACCCACGCGTATACAAAAAAGGGCTAGCAATAACAAATACATAAAATAGTGATAAAAAAAAAGGATACTTGTGAGATAGCGCGCCTTTTTTAAATACACTTAATTTCATATTAAGAACACTGGATATAAAATCCATCTAAATACCTATATTTATTGAGAACTCTATATATCACCAATCAAACTGTATACGACCAAATAGTATTAATTCTGACATTATCTTCCTAAAAGTAATTAGCAACTACTGTGTTCGTTTTACACAGACAATTCGCGCGTTCGCTCGCGCCGTTTATGAAAGACTTGGCGATAAGTGGCCGTCGCGCGTTCACGGCTGCGCCACGCGGCGTAAGGTAGTATGGAGGAAAGAATACAGATACACAGGGCAAGCGAAGGTCGTCTGAGGAAATTAATCGCGGTATAGATGCCCGCAATCGAATGATACCGCGTCCGGCTTCTTATAAAAATCGGCGTGGAGCACCCACACGAAACGGTGATCGTGTTAGGCAAGACGTACCTCCAACGCAATCTCTATCTTCACCCTCCTCTCCGTCTCTCCACGCTCCCGCTCGTCTCCCTTCTCCTCCCTTGCACTCTTCCCTTCGCACTCACTTCAAACCAGCTATTCTCACCCCGCCCTTCGCTCTTCTTGCACCCAAGCGGCCCAAAGCCTTTTTCGCCTGCCTACTCCCTCCCCCACTCTCCGCTGCCTGGCGCCCGCGCGTCCTATCTCCAAGCTCCCACGCTTGCACTCCCAGTCCACTGCTTTCTCGCGCACCATCGTCTCGTCTCTCTTCTCCATTCTCCTGCGCCAGCCTCGCTAACACGCTGTTCACGCACCCCTCACCCCCTCTGCACTCGCTGCTGCTGCTGCTCGCTGCTGCTTACTGCTACGCTGCTGCGCACTTCAGCCTACGCGCCTGGCTCACGCTTATCTCCTTCTACGCTTCCCGCCGCCTCTGCCTCCTTCAAACGCGCTACTGCTGCTGCTGCTGCTGCGACCGCTACTGCCTCGCGCTGCTCATCTAGCTGCTCGGCTGCTGCTGCCCATCGAATCCCGCTATGCGGCTCGCCTCTTATCTGCTCCACTCCGGCCCTTCTCGCTCTGCTTCAACCGTTCCCATAGCGCCTCCTTCCTCACCCTAACCTTCTTCGCGCTAACCCGACCCTCTCGCTCTAGCTCTCTCTTCGTTCTACAACGCTTCCTCATTCGTCTGCGCTCCGCTCGGCACTCACTCTCACTCGTATGCCCCATGCCATCTCTCTCAGTCCTCCTTGATCATGCGCTCTTCTGTCCCGCTCACATCTTTTCTGCTATCCACTCAGCGAGCGCGCTCGTCCCCTTCTCCCAATCGAGCTCTTCATCCCCCCCGCTCGCTGCGAGCTCTGCTGCACACTCAGTCCTCACTCCATGTCTCACTCGGCTACGCTGCGTCTCTCTCGTCTCTGTCCTTCCCCCAGATCTTCCCTCTCCTCGGCTCTCTCTCCATCCAATCTCCTGCCAGCCGCTATCTCACGCGCGCTCGTCTTACCTGCCTCACAGCGCTCCGGGCATACCTCCGCTACAACGTCTCCCTTCGGCTCACTTCCCCGCCACTGCTCTCGACCTCCTATCTCCGCTCTTTTCAGCAGGCGGCTATCTGCGAAGTACCTGCTCTCGCCACCTTCACTGGGTCCTCGGCCTCTTCTCGCTCTCCTACCCCTGCTCACCAACGGTTCGCTTGTACCGCTTTGCCCGGCTACCTTATCCTGACCTGTTCACTGCCTAAATACGCGCATCCTCCGCTCACTTGCTCCACCCTAGCTCGACTCTTCCCCTTTGCATCCACAGTCTCCGCTACACCAGTGCGTCTTGCCTTCCGTCTACCGCTGGCGCGCGCGTCCTACTCGCTACTCTCTCACGCTCAGCATTCTCCGCTGCTTCCTTGCGCTCACACGCTACCTGCTACTCTTGCGCGCCTTGTCTCTCTCCTTGGCCAGCCTTGCTGCTCAGCTGCACCTGAGCCTTCTCACTCCCTTTCCTGCTTCCAAGCTCAACTCGCTCGCTCGCTCTACTGCATGCTGCTACTAACTGCTGCCGGCTCGCTTGGCTGCTCACTGCTACTGCGCTTGCTGCTCCGCTGCATCTGCTGCTCAGTGCTGCTCACTGCACGCTATGCTGCTGGCTTACTGCTGCGGCTTACCGCTGCTGCTGTCTAAACCTGCTGCTTGTGCTTCGCTACTCTCGGATCATCTCGCTCGCTATACTACATCTTGCTGCCTTCTCTCTCTGCGTCGTCCTCATTGCTAGCCTCTCCGCCCTGACTGCTTTTCTCGCCCTGTCAATCCTCCCCCCCGCCATCACTACTACTCTCATCCCAGACACCCGCCCACACTCCTGCCTTCTCCCCCCCTTTTATCCCCTTCTCCCCTCTCCGCCCTACTCTCACCCTCCCCACTCCGCCCTCCACTCACCTCACCTCTCCCTTCGCCCCCACACACCATCCACTCACTCACTTCCTGCCTATCTCGGCTCTCTTCTCTTCTCTCTCTACCCACCAGTCTTCCTCTCCTCCCTTCCTTCTCGTTTCTCTCACCTCTCCTCCTTGCCTTTCTCCTCCTCTCCTCTGGCCCTTCCCGTCGGTCTCCAACCTCGAACCCTTCTCTAGCCATACAACTACAATAATCTTGCCACCCCCCTGTTTCCTCCCCTATCCATTTCCACGCAACCAAGCTTCTCCCCTCCTCCTTCTCTGCACCACCTTCCCTAGCTTCTTCCCTCTTCTTACTCCCACAACGCAATCACTCCACACTACACCGTTCTCCTCCATTCCCTCTCTCCTCCATCTTCTCCCCCATCCGCTCCTCCTTCCACCAACACTAGTTCGGTCGTCCTTCTCCCCCTCCCTCCGTCCCACCAGCTTCTCCCTCTCCTCCTTCCTCCACCACTCCTCTCCCATCCCTTCCGACCAGCGTCCTTCTCCACACTCCTCCTTCTCCCGCCTACCTTCTCATCACCAGCTTCTCCTCTCCTTCTCCACCACCTTCTCCCTTCTCCCCTTCCTCCTTCCCACCACTTCTCTCCCTCTTTCAGCAACCTCTCGCCTTCTCCCCTCCTCTCCACCCAGCCTCCTCGCCCCCTTCTTATACCCTCCTTCTCCCACCTCCTCCTTCCCACCAGGCCCCTCTCCCCCCTCACTCTTCCTCCCTCGTCTCATCTCCATCCTCTCCTCCATCGCCCACTTTCTACCGCTGATCTCCCTTACTTCTGCACTCCACGCCGCACCTCCCCCTTCGCCCCCCTCTCCCTCCCTCCACCTCCCGACTCCCTCCACCCTCCCTCGGCTCATCTTCCCTGCCCCATCCTCCCCACCCCCTCCTCTTCTCTCCCACGGCCCCACCTCCTCCTGCCCTCCCTCTCCCACACCCTTACTAGCCCCCTTCCTGCTCCTATCCTCTCCCTTCTCTCCGGCTCCCTCCACACCCAGCCTCTCCCCTGCCCCCTTCCTTCCTCCACCCTCCAGCCATTCCCCTCTCCCTTTCTCTCCTCTCTGCTCGCATCATCTCGCACCCCTTGACGTTCTCCTTTCCATCTCTCCTCCTGTTCTGAACAATCATCTCTTCTCACCTCCCCCCCTAGGCCCTGCGTCTCACGTACGACCCCTGCGACAACTGGCCTCCTCTCCCTCTCTCCCTAGCCACGCTTCCTACCTTCCCACCCCTCCTACCTCCCCACTCCTGCTCTAGCGACCCTCCTTCTCCTCCACTTTCTCCTGTTACTCCACCACCCGGCTCTCCCCTCCTCCTTCTCGCACCAGCTTTATCTCCCAGTATCCCACCCCTCGTCTCCTCCACGCACGCCCGGTTCTCCCCTCCTTCTTTACCCTCCATCCCCTTCTCCACGCCAGCTCTTCCCCGCTCACATCTACTCTCATCCCCTCCTCGATCCTTCTTCAGCACCCACTTTCTCTCTCCATCTCTCTCTCTCTCTCCCCTCTCGTCCTCCTCTCTCGCTCTGCTTTCTCCCCCCCACCCCACTTCTCGCCTTCTTCCTCCTATCTACTCACTCCTTTTCTTCTCTCTCTCCTCTCCTCTCATCTCCTCCTCTCCTCCCCTCTCACCACACTTCTCCTTCTCCTCCTCCCCCTCCCTCTCGCTCCATCCCGACCTCTCCCTCTCCCCCTCCTTTCCTCTCCCTCCTCCTACCCACTCAGCCTTTCTCCTTCCTCCTTTCACCCCCACCAGTCTTTCCCTCTCTCTCCTCATCTCGCTCTGCTCTCCTCAATCTCATCCACCTCTTGGTCCCTTCATTCCTTCCCCTTTTCCCCTCCTCCTTCCCCACGCAGCTTCTCCCCCTCCTCTCTCCACCAGCTTCTCCCTTCCGCTCTCTCCTCTCTCCTCTATTCCCCCACCTAGCTCCCCTTCTCCCCCTCCTCTCTCCCCTTCCTCCCGTCGCCACCCCCGACTTCTCCCCCCCTTCCTCCTTCCTCACCCAGCTTATTCCCTTCTCCCCCTCGCTCCTCCCACCAGCTCCGCCCCTCCTCCCTTCCCCCCCTACACACTCTCCCCTCCTCCTTTCTCCACCACCCTCTCCTTCTCCCCCTTCCTTCCTTCCCACACCCAGCTTCTCCCCGCTCCTCCGCAGCACAACCTTCTCCCTTCTGCCGCCTCCTAACAATCCTCAGCTTCACTTCCTCTCTCCTCGTCCCTCCTTATTCCCCTTCCTCCCCTCCCCCCTTCTTCCCCCTCCCCCTCCACCTAGCCTCCTGCCCCATTTCCCCTCGCCTTCTTCCGCCCTTCTCCTTCTCCGCACCCAGCTGCTACCCTCCTGCTCTCTCACCACCTCTCCCCCTCCACCGACCTCCTTCTCCTGCCTTCTCTGCTGCTCTCCCCTCCTCCTCCTTTCACTTCACTAGTTCCTCCCCTCTCTTCTCACACTACTCTGCTCCTCTCTCCCTTTCTCCTCCTCCCTGTTCCTCCTCTCTCTCCATCCAGCTTCCTCTTCCTCCCTGCTCCTTCTCACTCCACCTTTCCTTCCCTTCTCCCCCTTCCTGCGTGTGCGGTGTGCGTATGTCGTCGTGTGCGTGTGACCCAGAGCACCAAGCAAGCATAACTTGATTTATAAATCAGCGATTTAATCATGCCTGATCCCAATGTGGACAATCGGCGTCTAATTCGGCTGCCGCCTCGTTCTGCATTCGTTCTCCCTCGCTTCGAGAACTATTATCATTTACGAAAAGTCGCTCCTCCTGAAAACGAATTACATAACTTATAAAAAATTTAAGAACTAATTAAGATTATATTTACAATTTAAACAGCGAAAATAAAAGGAAAACCTGGTTTATGATTTTATCATTTATGTTCAGTCTCCACAACAGCAATCTGGACATTCAGGTCCTACATTCTATTTTCCAATATATTTCGCCTCCTCTTCCTCTCCTCATATATATATAAATTCATTGATATATTAATATATATATAATATTATAACACACTCTACACCACACGTCCACATCCAGCACCACACACACACACTACCATCCACCATCACACACACACCACTCCTCTTCCTCTCAACACACCATCACTACGCTATCCTACCACACACATCGTCTTCTGGCTCTCTCTCTCTCCACACTACCACATAATTCTCTCTCTCTCTTCTCTCCCCTCCACATTACCACCCCCCTCCCACACACACATCACACACAACCCTACACACACAGACACAACACCATCACCACACATCACCCCCCTCCCCACCCCCCCCACCAACACACACACACACACTCTACACAAACACACACTCTCCACACACACACTACACACACACATTCTCCCACACAATCTATCGCCTCACACACACACATCACACCAACGCCACACTACAACACACACAATACACACACCACCACAATGGAGAGTCCACATCACACACCAGCACACAACACACTCATCACTCCTCTCTTCTCTCTCACCACACTACACTCCCATCTACACACACACACAGTGACACACACGCTCGCGCGATGATTGGGTGTCGTCGCTGAAGTAATAATAATGAAAGTTATATTAGCCATTATATTGTGCTAGAGGTAATATTATGGAGATGTATGATCAACCTTTATTATGATATTTTTATATAATCTCGGTCAAATTATACTTTATTATATATGTGTATTATATATATTTCCGATGGCGATATGCGCACGTGCTATTTGACATATAGTATTGTATATACAGCAGCCTCTCTTAAATGAATGAAAAAGCATTTCGTTGAAATTATACTTTAAATTTGAGAGCACGTGTGCACCCGTCACTTTAATAATTATAAGTTTTTCAGCAACACAAAATTTTGCTGTACCATAGTTCGAGACAAGTGTACACACATTTGCAGTATCTTCCTTAACAAATAATTTGTTAGAATTAAAATTGAGAGCAAATTTTCGTCGCTGGAGTTGGATATCAGAAATAAACCCCACCGTTAATACTAATAGGTGCCCTGGTTGATAATGCGCAGTAATGAAATTACAATTGTCTAATCTAATGGATGGTGATATATGTATGACCTACTACATAATAGATAGTGTTGTATGTACAACAGCCTGTAATAAATAAATGATATAGTATTTTGTTAAAATTATACTTTTAATGCGGAGAGCATATACCTACCCGTCACTTTAATCGTCATGTATTCCAGCGGCATCAAATTTCGCTGTACTGTAGTAGGAGACACATGTTCGCGCATACCCACTAACTTCCTACCAAAATGAAATTTCGTTTAAATTGTACTTTTAAAGTGGAGGGTCAATACTCCTCGCAATAGTTTGACTTGAAAAATAAGCCCAGATGACTCCATTTGATGATGGTGGGGCGCTCTCACTGAGGGAACACTAATGAAATTTAGATTAGCCAATAGATGGCGATACGTGTGCAACATGACACGTGTGTCAAGCAGAATATATATATATTAATTGAAATGGGTCAGTGAAGTTAGCGCCCATGCACTTCCCAGTTCCCAGTTTCTTATTCAACTAAGGAACTAGTAACTAGGCAAAGCAGTTAATTACAATTTGGCCGAATAAGTAACTATAGTAACTATTTTGCCTAGTTACCAGTTCCCCAGTTCCTTATTCGAATAATAATTTAGGGGTAGATTCATCAAGCTGCGTACGCAAAATATTTTGCGTAAATCTTGTGTACGCAATCGACGTTGCTTAGTTGCGATTCATCAACACAGCTATTTAGTAAATTTGCGTACGATTTCGCGTACGCAAGCGAGGCCGTTTTAGGTGCGATTCATCAAAGCTAAAATTACGTAAACCTTTGGCGTAACTCTACAGCGAGCTGACGAGGTGCCGTAAAACCAGCGTCGAAATTTCCGCAGTGTGTTTCCCAGCATACCGCGCAGCATGCATTATTTATTGGAAGAAAACATGATAAAATGTACTCACTCAACTAAAAATAAATAAATAATAAACTACGCATACTAACACAGACAGGCGGCGCCATTTGAGCGCTTCTTTTGTCATAAGCTAGGCTCTGTTCTTTCGTTAATCGCAGTAGTTCGTAGTTAGCCGTGTACGTGTCACCGCAACGACACGTGCTACGTGCACACGCACGCACTGTTACGCTTGCACACGCACGTCTGAGCAAGTGTACGTGCACAACGGCACCGTGCGACTAAGCACGCACGGCACGCACGTGTAGCGTGCACACGCACGGCACGCCCGTGTCACGTCACACGCACGCCACGCACGTGGTACGTGCACACGCACAGGTCGTGCTACGTGCACAGCACAGCACGCACGCACGTGCACATGCAACGCACGCACGCACGCCACGCGCGCCCATGTAACGTTACACACGCACGCACGTCAACACGCACGCCACGCGAAGGGGGGCGTGTACGTACACGCACGCACTCACGGACACGTGTACGTGTAACTCGCACAAGCACGCACGCACGATGTACGTCCAACGTACGCAGCGCCCGCTGTACGTAGCACCGCACGCACGCACGTGTACCTACACACGCACGCACGCACGTGTACGTGCACGAAGCACGCACGTGTACGGTGCACACGCACGTGACGTGTTACGTGCACACACACGCACGCACGTGCACAAGCACGCACGCACGGCCCGATCGTAGCGTGCACACCACGCCGCGCGCCGTGTGCGTGCAAACGACACCGCACGACGGCACGTGTACGTCCGCCACGCACGGCGGCCTGTGTAGTACACACGCAGCACCGTGTCGTCACACGCCACGCACGGCCTGTGTACGTACACACGCACTCACGCAGCGCTACTGCACACACGACATGGCGGCGACACGTGCACATGCACGCACGACAGCCACCACCGTGTACGTGCACCACGGCACACACGCGAACCGCACGTGGTACGTACACACGCACGCACGCACGTTGTACGTGTGCTGACTTTCATGGAGTGTTTGAACGCAATCATACAAACGAAATGAGACACTATCACATTCCCCAGCACTCATAGTAGACGACGAGACGACGTAGACAGCCATGATGGTTTTAAATACAAGAGGCGTCTGTGTCCGGTATCCATTGGTATGTGTCGCACAGTGTGATTTGTTTTATGCTAGCCACAGCCCTCCACGCCAGCAGCCACGATCGTATGTGAGGTGTTACACTGGAATTCATCAACTTGGTTGTGTACGCAGGTGCACGCTGCTTGATGAATCGCACCTACGAGCTTTGCGTACGTACTTCCGTAGAAACTCCGGATGTACGCCATAGACTTACGCAACTTGATGAATCCGGCCCCTGGGGAGCGTACCAGTATGCTAGCCTGTAGGCCGCGGCCTACACTTTTTTGGCACAGTTATCTTTTTTTTTACACAGCCTAATTCAAAATCATAAGCTTGCTGATACAAGTTTAAGGAGTCTAGGTAAGAGACTAACTATTGAGAATGACGTCGCAGAATAGTGGCTAAATTAGGTGACTACGCTATTCTCTGTGTCCTCTAGGCTGTCATTCTAATCGCGTGCCGTTTCATTCAAACACTTATACCCGCCGAAAAGCTAGGATCCGATCTTGTCGTCTTTTTTAACATTATTGAACTCGTTCCGTAACAGCTATTGTAACGTCGTTTTGTATTTTTTTGGTGTTTAAAAGTGAAATTGAATAGGTGTCTAGAAGTAAGGCAAGAGGTCACGCGCGTAAACCAGAATGAACACCGGGAAGGGCGTTTCCGGCATCTGGGGGGTTTGTTAAAACCAAAATTTTCTTGTCCGAGCCTCCGCCGCTAAACCGATGGTGGCGCTGCGCTGCAGATAGTCGTGCCTACAACTTTGAAAATCTCTGGCTACGCCCTGCAGGGCCGGATTCATGCAACGTTGCTAAAGTTATGCGTACACGGAGTTTCTAACGAGTACGTAAGCAAGCTCGTAGCGTGCGATTCATCAACGCAGCGTAGCCTGGCGTACGGCAAATGTTGATGACATTCCAGTGTAAACCCACTCGCCGATCGGGTGGCTGTGGCTGTGGAGGGGTGCTGCCATAGCATAAACGCATCACACTGTGCGACCACATACCATAGAACCGAACAGACGCTCTCTTTGTATTTAAACCATATGGCTCGTCTAGTCGTCTCGTCTGTCTACATGAGTGCTGGGGATGTGATAGTGTTCCTCATTTTCGTTTTATGATTGCGTTCAACACTCATGAAAGCAGCCACCACGTACACGTGCGTGCGTGCGTGTGGTACGTACCGTGCGTGCGGTGTGTGGTCGGGCTGTGCACCGTACACGTGTCGGTGTGCGTGCCGTGGGCAGTGCACGTGGTGCGTGTGTGTGTAACAGGTACACGCGTGCGTGAGTGCGTGTGTAGCGTACAGAAGCGTGCGTGCGTGTGTACGTACACGTGCGTGCGTGTGTACTTACACAGGCGTGCGGTTGCCGTGTGCACGATACACGGTGCGTGCGTGCGTGCGTTTGCGACGTACACGGGCGCGCAGTGCATGCGTTGCAGTACACGGCCGTGGGTGCGTGCATGTGCACGGCGTGCGTGGTGCCGTAGTAGCTGCTGCACGTTACACGGGACGTGCGTGTGCGCACGTTACCAGCGTGGCGTGCGACTGTCACGTACACGTGCGTGCAGTGTCTGTGTTCGTGTGTGTTTTACGTACAACGGCGCGTGCGTACGTGTGGCACGTACATGCGTGCTGTGCGTGCTGTGTGCGTGTACACGTACACGTGACGTGCGTGCGTCGCGTGTGTACGTACACGTGGCGTGCGTGCGCGTGTGTGCGCGCGCTGCGTGTGTACATACATGTGCGTCCCCTGGCGTGCGTGTGCACAGTACATCGTGTAGTGCGTAGCGTGCATGGTTCACGTATACGTGGCGTGCGTGCGTTGAGTGTGCACGTACACGTTGCGTGCGGGCGTGTGTTACGTAGCATAGGGCGCGTGCGTGCGTGCCGTGTGCGTGCATTGTCAGTGCTGCCGTGCGTGCTGTGCGTAACGTGAGTGCGTGCGTGCGACCGTACACGGTGCGTGCGTGCGTGTGTACCGTAACACGGGCGTGGCGTGGCGTGTGCACGATTACACGTGCGTGCGATGCGTGCTTGATGCACGTGTGCGTAAGCTGCACCGTACACGTACGTGCGTTGTGGCACGTACAAGTGCGCTGCGTGTGCACGTACACAGTGCGTGCCCCGCGTGTACAACGTACACGGCTTAACTACGAACTTCGCTATTATAACAGAAACAGATGGCTAGCTATGACAAAAGAGCGGTCAAAGGCGCGCGCACTGTCTGTGTAGTATGGTAATTATTTATTTTGTTTTTGTTCGAGTAGTATTTTTATAATGTTTTCGTCAATAATAATGCACCCTGCTTGCGGATGTGGAAAACACCTGCAGGAAATTTTCGAGTGTTTACGCGCATATCCGTCCATAGCTCGTGTAGAGCTTACGCCAAAGGTTTAAGGTAAATTATTAGCTTGATGAATCGTACCTTAAAACGGCCTCGCGTTGGTACGGCGAAATCAGTACGCCAATTTACTAAAATAGCTGCTGTTGATAAATCGCAACTAAGGCAACGTCGATTGCTTACACAAGATTTACGCAAAATTATTTTGCGTACGCACCTTGATGAATCTACCCCCTCGAACTAGTAATAAGGCAAGCAGTTCCAGTCCCGAGTTCGAAAGCAACATGAATTGGCAACTTGGTAACTAGGCAAAATACACCATTTATGTAATCAGTTTAACAGTTAGTCCGATACCCAGCTATTAATCCAGTTACCGAGTTCGAAATATACAAGCTTCGAATAAATGTGTGGCAGAAGAGTTGATTTGGCCGAATAAGTAACGTAAGTAAGTATTTTGCTGCCTTAGTTCCAGTTTCCCAATTCAATGTTGCATTTCGAACTGGGAACTGCATGGTAACGTGCTTTTGGCTACGTTACTAGTGCTTTATCTGTAAGGAACTGAAACTGGGAACTCGTACTGGCTTTGCATAAGTTACTAGTTCTTATTCGCCTAAGAACTGGAACTGGGAACTCGGTAACTGGCTTGGCCTAGTTAGATAGTTCCTTATTACGAAAATAGATGGGAACTGGGACTAACTTCCCTGAAGCTAATTGAAATGCATATTGTTAAACAATTTACGCTCTCAGAAGAATGGGACCACCAATACTGATCAGCGTTAGCAGTAGGACATTAAAGCGAACCCCGATGTTCTCGTTTAAAATAATGATTGGATGTCCGCTGCTGGCGTGAATAACGTTGAACACTACTTCAAATAGAACCCCATTTATCCAGCAAATTATATCGTTATTTGTACAGCGATAGGCAATCGTTTCCTGCGAAAATTATGCCGAAGATACCACTAATATAGTAATACGATAGACACAGATGAACATTGGCAAGCGCTGTAGTAGCTCACGGGGCTAGCTGGCAAGGGCAGAAGCTACGGCGAGCGCCTTCTCGTTCCATGTTTCGTCTGTGCAAGACGCCTCTCTGACATGTCAAATAAAATCTAATTACATATTATGATGTCTGTGTGACGATCCTACTCTACGGCCGCCACATAGGCCTGCTAGCACCTTGGATGGCGGAGATCGATTTAACTCCATGGCATATTAGGCTAACGCAAATCTCGAATTTTGCGATGCTAGTTTCTAATCGAGCGAGCCACCTCGGGACAGAACGGCAAGTCACGTCCGTTGACGTTAGTACTTGCAGCCATCCACCAATTACGGGCGTCTAACACGGCGTGCGTCACACGTCGAGCGGCGGAAACGTGTTGGCGTAAGCTGGCTCTAAACAAATAGCACGTCTATGCAGCTTGCTGGCCGCGGCGACCTCACGGAACAGGGCAAATAGACGACTCCCAATTACCGTTCTTTAACCTGCTGACGCCCACATGCGCCTGGCGGCGTATCGTACTCTCCAAATTCAATACTGTGTCAGTGAGGTTTAAGCAGCGTTTTCAGCTCTGTTTACTTCTAATTAATGTGTCCTAATTAATAGCAAATGCGGGTGGCGCAATGAGTAGTGGTCCGTATAAAATCCCTGCGACCAGAGTTCACCTGCCATAAAACTGCAGTCGTTGAGCGGCAGGCGCAGAGGACGCCCAGCTAGTTAAGAAGGTACGAAGTCGCTGATGGACAGAAAGCGTGAGCCGAAGAGAGGGCCGCGAGACAGCGATCGAACGAGAGATAGAACAACATAGAGAGGAGAGACGAGAGAGAGAGAGAGAGAGAATGACAGAGAGAGAGAGAAAGAGAGAGAGAGAGAGAGAGAGAGAGAGAGAGAGAGAGAGAGCGAGAGAGAGAGAGAGCGAGAGAGAGCGAGAGAGAGAGAGAGAGAGAGAGAGAGAGAGCGAGAGAGCGAGAGAGCGAAAGAGAGAGACACACAGAGTAGGCAATGCTACTGTTTTTATCATTGTATTTTTTCTATTATGTCTTAATGTGCTGATGTGTGCGTGCATGTGTGTACCGATGGGCGGGAGGGCTTGATTGAGTACGTGCATGCGCGCACGCGAGCGTGTGTAAGCGCGTGTATGTGCGCGCGTGCGAGTGTGTGCATGGTTGGATAGCCGGACGGACGGGTGTATAGATGGATGGATGGACGGATGGATGGATGACGGGTGGATGGATATATGAACGGATGGATGGATGGATGGATTGACGGGCGGACGGACGGACGGACGGACGGACGGACGAAGACGGACGGACAGATGGATGTGTGGATGGATGGATGGCGGTCGGACTGACAGACGAACGGACAGAGAGATGGATGGATGGATGTATGGATAAAGGTATCGTGCGGTAAATTTTGCTAGATTGAGGTAATCAGTTTGTAAACAAACTAATAAGGATACATTTGTATTATTTCAGTCCACACCAGTATCGATTTAGGTGCAACAAGAGATACTAACTGAAGCAGGATGTTTGTCACACAGAGAAGCAGCCTAGTTCTATTAATTTTATTGTCGGTGGTAAGTCAGCACTACGTACAAGATTTACGTAGTAGTAAAAGTATAAATCAGGTTCGATTAGGCAATTCGCATCTAAAATACTTCACCAGTTCATTGAATAAGGAGCGGTTGCCTACAAGTCATTGTTGCATTAACATTGGTAATGTTTTAATAACGAACTGCAAACGTTCTCTACCCATAGGCATTTCACCTTGCACACGGAATGGCCATTGGGTATGGCCGCGGACGAGGAGGTTACGGGCGTGGGCATGGGGGCTATGGAGATGACCACAAAGGCTACGGAGATGACCATGGACGTGGGGGCTACGGACGCGGACGTGGGGGCTACGGACGCGGACGTGGGGGTTATGGTCACGGACGTGGAGGCTACGGCGGCGGTGGTTACGGAGATGACCACAAAGGTTACGGAGATGACCACAAAGGTTACGGAGATGACCACAAAGGTTACGGAAATGACCACAAAGGTTACGGTGATGACCACAAAGGTTACGGAGATGACCACAAAGGCTATGGTGATGACCACGGACGTGGTGGCCCGTAACCTTTGTGGTCATCTCCGTAACCTTTGTGGCCGTATGATGACCACAAGGGCTATGGAGATGACCACGGACGGGGGGGTTACGGGCAAAAAGGTTACGGAGTTGACCACAAGGGTTACGGAGATGACCACAAAGGTTACGGAGATGACCACGGTCGTGGGGGCTACGGGCACGGACGTGGGGGCTACGGGCGCGGGCGTGGGGGTTATGGTCACGGACGTGGAGGCTACGGCGACGGTGGTTACGGAGATGACCACAAAGGTTACGGAGATGACCACAAAGGCTATGGTGATGACCACAAAGGCTATGGTGATGACCACGGACGTGGGGGCTACGGACGCGGACGTGGCGGCTACGGGCACGGACGTGGGGGTTATGGTCACGGACGTGGAGGCTACGGACACGGCCGAGGACGCTCGGGCTATGGCGGTGGACACGGCCGTGGAGGGTACGGCTCCGGACGTGGAGGTAATACCAACAACAGTCGTATAATTAGAATTAGTCAAATCAATCGAGCTAACAGCCGCGGTGACTTCGTCGGTACTGGGCGCTTTAACAATGATTTTGAATTCATATAGGAGTAATAATATCCCTTGGGGAGGCTTTGTCATGTGCACGGTCTTGAGTCTTATATAATATATATATATATTTATTTATTTTCATTTATTTATTTATACCCCGTACAGACTGCAAAATTTGATCCCACATCAAACCGGTGCGGGTCAGGCGCGCGCCAAATCGTAGCATACATACTGCAAATTTTATCCTACATCAAATGAGTCACGGGTTGACTGTGTATATGGTTAGTTCAGCTTGCCACGTCATCACGCAGACAGATATTGTACTTTTACGTGACCTTAATAAGGCTATGCGCATACGTATTGTGAGACAGCACTGGATTTGGCACGCGTGTTGCGTACAGACACGCACACACAGGCGGGCTATCTTGGTTCGGGCTAAGTTATCCCGGGCCTGGCCCTCCTTCATTTGCGGGGCCAAATTGGTGCGGGCCAGCGCGTATTAGGAGCGGGATAGTGTGTATACACTGCAAAAATTTGACGCGCGCCTGACCCGCACCAGTTTGATATCATATCAAATTTGCAGTCTGTACGGGGTGTGTATATATATATATATATATATATATATATATATACTATGTAGTATATAGTTAGTGTGTGTGTGTGTGTGTGTGTGTGCCCTGGCGGGCGACTCCGCGCAACGCGGCCAAGACAATCGGCCGTCTCCCAACCTCCTCCGCGCACAACCTCCCGCACCCATCTTGTCCACCAAAAAAATACCGCCGGCAAGTATCCACTCTATTGCAACCGCATACGTTAGAGTTTCAATTTAACGTATCCGCGGCGCCTATAACTTTTAAGACATATTCAAATGCTAAGCATCTCACTGCCTAACCCCCAACAGAACTAATACCTACTAAATACGGAGATAAGTTGGCGCACCGCCCGCACCTCGCACTAGCCCCCCGATTGGATCGGCACTCATAATCAGCCCAAGCAGCAGTTCAATGTTAACAGCTAATCTAGTAACTAGCCTAACAAAACCCGCCCAGGCAAAAATGAAGCCACGAAATAAAATTCCATATGGTTTTAGCTAATTGCGCCTTGACTAAATTTTTGTGACTCAAATGTGATCTCATTTGCAGGGTGCCGCAGTGTGAACCCGGGGGGGGGGGGTGGGGCAACTATATATGCCGGGTATTACTCCATTCGTTACCTCACCTAAGAACAAAAGCCGCCCTAGTCGGAACCTGTCACATTTGAAAACCTACCCTTATATGCATTCGACACAGATGAATTAATACACCCCTATTGCATACCACAAGCATAATATCCCACCTCCTATTTGCTACACAAGTGAAAGAGTCCACCCTGCACCCCTACCCCCGCATATATCTCTTCGCAGGTCTTCTGCACACAATTTGAGGCAAAGAGTGGAGGAATGGAAGGGGGCACGCGTAGGGTGGCCACTGGCGGGCTGCGGTGGCTGACTTAACGATCCCGAGGGCTTATTGCGGATTTAGCTTGTAAAGGCGGCTACTTTTGCTCCCGATGCTGTAGTAGTATCTGCCGCGCGCCCGCTTAGACAATTTTAAAACACCGCCCAAACCACACAAAATTGAACAACTATGGGTAATATCCATGTGGCAATATATAGTGATCCTCCCCGGTTTGCCATTGAAATTTTGAATTATCCCTGGGAGCCGGCCCCCTAGCCCTTCCCGGCCATATGCTTTGGTGTGGGGGTGTGTCCCCCTTTTTATTGGATGTCCACTAAAAAAATCTGGAAAAATCTGCTAGCTCAAGTCCCTGATTCCCGCCCCTGGCACGTGTGACCAGTGCCGAACTGCAGTAGCTCTAGTACTAATAGCCTCGGAACGCTGCCCGCAGTGGTAGTTAGTACATTCTGCCATAGATTAATCTAATTCGAAATGCTCCACCTGCTGATCCAAAAATTTTATCCCCAAAACGCAAAGTGTAGTCCCATTTGCATTCGAGCCAGAAACCAATGACCTTGTGATACGCGACTATATACTCCAAATATCCTGCCGAATGTAAATACGTGGCATATTCCGTTCGTCGACATTTGGGACATCTGTTCGTGACCATGGCTATTCGTTCGACCATGCGTTGTGTGCGCACTCTGCATGCTGGTTCATTTGTTTGTATTAGCATAAATTTTAATATATATGCAGTTAAAGGGGAGCGCCTATACCCCTAAACACTGGCCCCTTGACATCTCTAACACTAAACCATATATACTAAATTCCCATCCACCTAACTCCTAATCTAACATAAACTGATTTTCGTCTCCTTATTATACGCGTCGTTCTTTTCGCGTATATATTATTACAAAAACTATATCTAACTTTGCTGTATAACCCACAATATGCCCGCAAACGCATGTATTCAGCTAGGCGTCACTTAATGCCTATAGGGCTGAGGCCTTAGCAATACCCTACGTCCCCCAGCCTAAAGGTCATACAAATTAAGTCGGAAAAATTCTAAAGTACAATAGCATTAGTAGAGCATCCTAGATTTCAAAATTAATTTAAAATATAAGACTCGGCCCCTTCGGTCGCTCTTAACTTACTATCATACGCACTCCGTGCAGGTGCGCTGCGACATGCAACATTGAACACGTCATCGCCATGCTAACAACTGTCTCGGGGACAATTTATTGCGAGCATACGAATCAGGTGTCCGATGCTCGTCACGAATATTCTATCCTTCGATATTGTTTAAATTCTAGTTAAAATTACATAATAATCTAGACAACTTCACTCTGTTTTGCACAAGTAGTCCACTCCAGTTACTCTATATGTTACTATAGCCCGTCGTATCGTTGCGGACTTGCGTCAAACTGTTGTTACCGTGCAACAGAGTACTAGAGGCTAGTTCCCGTCATTGGACTCTTGGAAACTACTTACTATATATTTGTATTTTGAAAGCTTACGAGGGAGCGTTTTCAAACCCATTCATCATGTAATTTGCCCTAATCATGTCAATACGCAAGTCATATAAACAAAGGTTGCAGGTTCTCGCAGCGTGACAGGTCCATTGCTAAACTTATTACTAGAGTTGTACGTCCTTAACTAGCGCGTAGTAGTACCTAAGTATTTATTCCCTTCACGCTCAACCGACTTTTCTCTACAAAGTATCGCACTAATTAATGGAATAACAGACAATACTCACAAATGGTACAGTCATCTCCTATCCAATCCCGGCACTCAGCCAGGGTCGTCGTTGAGGTGAATCTCAGCAGACAAGCGTCGGCAGTATGTTTGTCAGTCCCCGACAAGGAACAGTACCTTGTCCGTTACTAGCTTACTTCTTAAGTTCATCATTGATTCCTACAACCTAAACATCACAGTCACGATTATTCTGATGATTGTATAGGATAACTAGCAAAATCAAGACCACAATCAAGACAGTATATACCTACAAACAGGTATCTTTACAAGTTCTGAATTGAAAACAACCTGATGGTATTTGATTTCACCCATACAAGTGCAGCGTCCTTATTCGTGACATGTGCAACGTCTCCAATTCCAAATATCAATATTGGCTAAAATAAAAAGACAAACTTAGTGCCTTGAAAATATTAGAACGTCACCAAAAAACATAGTGGTACATATTGAAATCCCACTGTCATGCGAACACCTACACTCGACAACAAATCCACTACTGCTTGGATTCCTTTAAAAGCCCCACATTGCCGAACATTTTGCTCAAAAACTTATCTTTAGCAATTTCATGAAATGTTCGGCAATGGGTGCGCTGAAAAAATCACCGAACATTTGTCGCGGAACAATGTTTCTGAGATCTGAAATTTTGATATCTCCGAACATTTGTTTCGTCGAATTTCGTTCCCCAATTTATCTGAAGTCCGGAACAATTTCAGCGCACATTGTAAAGTAGTAACCAATACAAGTGTTTATATCATCTGCTTGATCTCTTGAGACATTCGAATACCAGATTCTACCCATCTTGTCTGCTGTTTACATATATATTTCAAATAAACTTAAATCACACTAAGACCTCTGGTACACTAAGGAGCGTGTACAGCTATAGTCCCGCATAAGTCCTCCTCTCACTAGTGCGCCGCTCTTGAGCGTCACAAAAAAAACATTACTTAACGTTTCCAGTATCTTACCATCTCCCTCCCTTACAAGATTTGTACTTAGATTCATAACTATTACAACGAGCAACTTGAACAGTAGTACTAAACAATTATCATAACACTCTATTGAATCTACGCACCGGTTTATGGATTCTTACACATAGCACTAAATCGTACAGGCTGTTTCCTGTACGCTTCCATAACTTCGAACTGGTTCTCCGGACAGCTTCATGACGTGACATCATTATATGGCGACTTTTGCATTCATGACAAAAGATCACATCTTCACCACGTCAGTTCAGGTTTCAAGTGTTGATGGTAACTCGTCACGCGACTGAGTGGCAGTGCAGTTATTGTCTTCTCGTAGACTCTGGCTCTGTACTTACATGGTATTGTCTCTAAGTGATTTGTGACCCATCTCTTCGTCGTCCTGCAATTGTACGCACTGTGGTTGCGGGAATCTACCCGTCTCAGCATAAATTCATTTCTTCAATGTCAGTAGCCTATGGAATCACACCGATACATAACTCCGATTCTTGAAGTTACGCCTCTGTGCGGGCCAAAAAAAACTCCCACCCCCACGTATTTACCCATTCT
>NW_014577370.1:205503-225503 GCF_000485595.1 Priapulus caudatus
CGGCCACAACCTCTAATTCTGGCGGGCTGCATCTCGCCTCGGCGGCTGTGTGGCGCGCGCGAGTACGCGCGTGCATTGCACGCGTATGTGCCGTCACTCACGCCATCACTTCGTCGTTCCCGCTGCAGATTGCTCGGCAATGTGCTGAACGTTCCGGCCATCGCGCGCGTCACATCCGGCGAATATGGCGGCCGTCGCGGCGACCGGAACACACCCGCCGCATGCCCTCCCGCGCGACTCCGACCCTCCCACTCCCACTCCGCCTCCCTCCGCCTCCTCCCCGCCGCCGTCCGGCTTGGCAGGTCGTTGACCGAAGACAGCCGAGAAAGCGTTGCTGCACTCCTGCACGGCGATGACGTCTGCTCGCGCTGGAACCTCGCCGACGCAGCAGAGCAGCGCGGGCAGCACTCGAGAAAGACGCGGTGCACAACGGCGCGGCTTCGTGTGCGTCCGCGGCGGCGTAGGCACGTTCAGCACGTACAACCGTCACGCAGACGGACAGCGTGGCACGTGACCAGTATCATTCGTGAAGAGCAGGTTACTTGCGATGAGCGGCACATCTGAGCGACTGGTCGGTTGGTATTCTGTTTTCCGACAGCAGCAGGAAGTAGACGGTAAGCTGAGCGGACATCGAGAGCTCAGCTCGACGATTTTCTCTCCGCTGTCCGACAGGCAAGGATAGACACGTGCCAGACGGTGAGGAACGACAGCGACACAGCACGGTATGATGAGATTGACGGTGTAGAGAAGCGTCTTTGCGGCGTAGCTCGATGATTGAACGTGTGTCGATGAACGGCTTCCGGGGCAAGCACGGATTAGATGATGAGCGATCTTGATTTTCGCCGCACGCGCAGCACGTCCCACTCGACGTCTGGACAGTACTCCGCCAGGTTTGGTTCACCCGTCGGTGTGCTCCGGCTCGCATGTACCGCTGCACGCCTCGGGCCCTGCACGTGTCCGACCTCGGAGCTGTTTCGCTTCGGCGCAGCTCGCATAGCTCGCTGTGTTGTTTCGTCGTCGCGCACTGCAGGTGCTGCATGTCACCTGGCCGCCATTTGTACGTCACGACGCCGAACTTCATGTGAGCACTGTTGCTTGATCGAACGGGAAGAACTCGACGTTGATCGGACAAGTAGCTCTTGTTATGACGCGGGCGGCTCCCAGACGACGAGAACCGCTTCGAAAGATCGTCGCTTTCGTCATACGCGTCACCTGGATAGTTTCCGTCGCACTGCGAGAAGCGAACAGCGAGGCATTTAATGCTCCTGCTATGTGTGTGTGATGTTGTGTGTTGCGTTGCGCGCGTGTGCGTGCGTGCTGCATGGGTTGCGTCGTTCGTGCGTTGCGAACAGAGAAAGCGCCTAAGAGACAGAGAAAGCCTCCAAGACAGAGAGAGTGGGGAGGCACGTGCCGGAATGTTTGATTAAGCGAGTAAATCGATTTCTTTCTTCTCTGCGCTTTTCAAAATATCACGCACGCACGCACGCACACACACACACACACACACACACACACCACACACACACACACACACACACACACACACACACACACGATAAACGGCCTGCATCACACGTAGCAAATCATAGTGACTTTTAATATATAAACATACAAATATATTATATATATTATATATTATATATATAGGGGGTGCGTGGTACGTGTGTATACGTAAATCAGTACTGCTACATCTCTATACCGTGAACGCGCACACGCGCCCTACGGCCTACTGTTGATATTAGCACAGGTCGGGGTCCATATGTTTTGTGGACGGCACGTTATAGCACATACTACGCTGCCGTACTCCTCCGGATTCCACGCCAGCTTCGACGGGTGTAGTCGGATCCACTTCCTGAAATCACTGTTTGCCATTAGTCTCTGTAATCTCTCACACGTCTTACATTACGCAATTTTACCTGAGCCTTGGTTATCGGCGCTGGAATAAGGAGAAGAGAGAGATTAGCTGAGAGAGAGAGAGAGGGGGGGGGAAGATTAGAGAGAGAGGGACGGCTAGGAAGAGAGCGAGAGAGACGAGGAGTAGGCGTTTATCTATGAAGACTGCGAACCAAGCTAGGGGGTGAGTCAGCGCGTATATAATTTGATATGCAGTTAATACGGTGGCTGCATGTTTACCGATATTAGGTCAACAGTATGTAAACAGCTAAATATACGGTTTACTGTCGAAGCCATTACATTTAGTTTTCATGTATTGATTTTTCTCATTCCTAGAAATAAAACGGGGAAACCCAAGATAAGCACCGATAGCAACAAGATACAGATAAAATTGCTCGATGTATTTATGATTTTAAAAACAAAAATACGCACACATCCCGTCAAACACACATGCACACACACCTGCCTTGCAAACACACATGCACATGACACACACACCACACACACACACACACACACACACACACACACACACACACACACCACAACGTGCGGCGCACGCACGCACGCACGCAGCGCACGGCACGCACGCAAGCGACGACGCACGCACACACACACACACACACACACACACACACACACACGGACCGCCTGGCGCACACACACACACACACGAAACGCGGCGGCGCGCCACACACACACACACACGAACGCGGCGCGCAACACACACCACACACACAACACACACACAACCCACACACACACACACACTGCGATGTCGATGACGTGATAACGAATCACAGTGAACAGTCACGCGAAACATAATAATTGATCAGCAATATAATCTCAAGAGCTTATATAGAGAGTTCTCTATTATGAGTCTTGAGTATACGGTGTTGTTAGTGATGGTGGTGTGTGATGTGTGTGTGTGTGTGCTGTGTGTGTGTGTGTGTGTGTGGTGCGTGTTGTGTGTCTAAGTGTGCTGTATCTAAGTGTGTGTGTGTGTGTGTGTGTGTGTTGTGGGTGTGTGTGTGTGTGTCGTGTGTGTGTGTGTTTTGTGTGTGTGGTGTGTGTGTGTGGGTGGCCGTGGCTGCGTCTGCGCGCCGGCCGCGTACGTTGGTGTAGTGTGCGCGTGCGTGCCCGTACGTTGCGTACGTGCGTGTGTTTGTTATACAATATATATATATATAGTATCATATGTTATTCAAGAGTCCAGTATTAGAGATCTATTATGGATTTGATCATTATCAGGAGGTAGGGAGGTAACTATAGAGTCTAGGTATTATCTTTACTCCTGATATTAATATTATATATATTCAAAACAGTTGCGGGTTGTTACTGAGAATACGTGACTTAGCTAGCTAACGGTTGGCGCCCCTGGTTCTGAACCACACGCGCGAAGCCGGTCAACGCCTAATGCGCAAACTCCGTTTTGCAGAATAAACTCTTGAGCCAAGATCCATTGCAGAGCAAGATAAAAACTACTGAATTATAGAGACGAGAGAGCGAGAGAGAAACGAGAGAGAGAGAGAGAGAGAGAGACGAGAGAGAGAGGAGGAGAGAGAGGGAAGAGAGAGACCCCGAGAGAGAGAAGAGATGGACACGAGGACGACGCAGAGAGAGAAAGAGAGAGAAGTGGGCGCGAGGGAGGGAAAGACAAGCGAGCGAGCAAGCACGGATCGCATCAAAAGAACAAACACGAACAGACGGGACGGACGCTACCGACCGATCCGATTCAACCGCGCGGACGGACGGACTGACGACCGACTGGGATGGAGGAGACGTCAGACAGGCAGACAGACATACAGACCGAACATACACACATGACGCAGCACACACACACACACACACACACACACACAATCACACACCAACCCACGCACACACAGCCATGATCCGCCGCAGCAGCCGCAGCACGACACTGCCACGCACGCACGGCACGCAACGACGCGACGCACGCCACCAGCAGGCGACACACACGCCCACACATCATACACACAACACACACACACACACACAAACAAACAAACACACACACACACACAACAAAACAAACAACAAACAAACAAACACATCAACAACCATGCCCCTACACATCGATAAAGTTGCAGTTAACTTGAGGGCCCAGCTTGACGGCCGACACAGTCGGTGTGGTCTTCGACGGGACGCGTCAGTCGATTGTAGCCACTCAGTCAGGGTCATAGAACAGACGCTTCGCATCCGGATTCCGAATATCCACCTGAAAAACCAAGCCGGAATCAAATGCAGATTGTTGGTGTATTTGTATCATAATATATTAGTATAACGCGGTAGGTAGTTGGTCCGGTGGTCATTGTTCCTAGGGGGTATTAGGTCTATGGTAGTAATTTGTCCTAGGGGTTAGGCCGCCGGTGTGTAGTTGTCCGGCGTTAGTTGTCCTAAGAGGGGGTAATTGTCTGGGTGGTAGTTGTGCCGGGGGGGTAGTTGACCGGATACGCAATGCAGGACACAAGGAACGCGTGTCGCGCAGCGCACGGGCAGACTACTTACTATATCTTCACAGTAAAAAAAACTTTAGTGTGTTGTAGAATGTATCGTATACGATTATTTTACAGGATCCGTTTTCACAATGTATTGCTAGAGAAATTCACACGGCTGTATATCAACAGTTACCCGTACGATATAAATTGTGTTGAAGGACGTACATCACTGTCACGACCGTCAATTCTTTACAATTGCAGAAAATCCGACTAATATTGCCCAAAATACAGAATTTAATAGGAAGCGAAATTATTTTTTAATCACGGATCATAAATACGATTTCGATCCTACTCAGGCGGCTAGCGCACTGTGTGGAGAAAACTCATGTAAGGACAGAATCGAACAACAGAGGACGCGATGCAGCGCGCGTGTAGGCCATTGTAAGTTAATCTCATTTATCTTTCACGCACGGGCTTTAAGCGTTAGGTCTACGTGCGCAGCGTCAACCGCGCAGGAATTCATATGTTACGGGAGACAAATCGCTTGACTGGCAAGGCAATCGTAATAAATGTCAGATGGCTTTTCGTCTGGATGACGATCGTTTCGTACAGCGTGTTAGTTATTTACGGCATGGAGAAATACTACTGCATCCGAGTTACTATTATAAATAAAGTAATAAATTAAATAAATAAATAAAATATATAAATAGTATTATCTATATATATATATATTATATATATATATATATAAGAGTACACGGCCATCAATAAAGACATGTGTATCCTGCTATGTAACACAATGGTGCAATATAACTATAAATATTAGAGATAAGGTGGTCCATAGTTTAAAAAACAAGCTTTCGATACAGCATGTCTCTTCGTCAACTACAGGTGGAAGCGCCCGCCCTCAAAACAGTAAGTGTTGTACTCGTGCGCAGACATGCTCCTACGAATATATTCGCTGCGCTTAAACATATGTGATAACATGTCTTAATATATTTCTCTATTCTTACATTTCAGTACACGCCATCTCTCTTATACATAACCCTATACATACCATCATACGAACTAGGTATACATCATGATATGTCTATTACGTCATCATACAATGGATGCCTTATGGTGCACGCTGATCGCGCGCTCTGTGCGTGTGCTTGAAAAATGTGCGGTGCGGCGCATCTGGCCTGCGTACATGCCGTGCGTGTGGTACGAATAAGATACGCGGCGTGCATTGGCAGGAATGCGTGCCGTGCGTGAGGTGTTGCAAACACACTTCTAACGGAGGGGACGTGGCGCAGATGCAAGAATGGACGGACTCACAGCATCACGATGTGGAGCAATCGATCGCGATTTTCGACTCGCTATTTGATATATATATATATATTGTTTTCAGCGTGCACTCGCTTCATATCATACGGACGGACATTTCACAGGAATTTCATTCGTTTTGTGACTATGTTGGCTTAACATATTTGTTTCTCCCCGTGACCTACATTGCTGTTTTTTCTGCGTGTCTTCGTAACTCACTTGTGTAGCGGAACATTAAACTCGAGTCGTGGCTGTTTACCTTCTAGTCGACTGATTACTGTTTGTTAACGATTCTCACGCGCCAGCTTCCATGCCTAGGTCAGGCAGCGGTAAACCGGTCGCGACGGGTCACGCTCATTTTCAGATCTTAGCCGGTTAAACAAATATGCCTAGGACTGATGATGTGTATGATGATTGACGAATGATTAACGATGATGATGCTTTTTTGTTGTTTCTGTTGGCTGCTCTGTTACTTGCCTGTTGCCGGTTGTTGAATGTATTCGTTGTGTTGTTGGTTGTTCGTTGTATGTGTCTGATAAATGATTGTGATGATGATGATGAATGATGATGTTGTTGATTTATGAGGCTATTGGTGTGCTGCTACTGTTTGTTGTTGTTTCTGACGCTGTGCTGTGCTGGGTATTGCTAGCTGTTTTCTGCTAACTATCACACGGTGACACGCGCGACAGACATGCACAGCAACAGCACACCAGTAAAACCACACCACCGCGCGCACTGAGAACTGTGACATAGAACGCTGGAGTAATATGACGATCGTATACTGCCTGCTGTCACGTTGCTGCTGCTCTTGCGGATGATTCAACACATTCGTCTACCGTTGACAAGCCGGGTGCACGAGGCCTTTACTAAGCCCTCTCTCACGTCAGAGCAGCAAATTACCGGCACAGTGCGATAAACAGTTGCGGTCCCTTCGCGGCTGGCAGTCGCGTACATGTTAAGGAGTGAATACTATAGTTTAAATTATATATATCAATCAGATCCTGACCGGTCGCCCACTCCGAGGATGTGCCATTATTCGATGGGCAAAGCCGAGATTGCGTCCCCGTGAACTTTTCGGCACCACCCGATCCACGCGCGCAGCCCTGCCTCGTAGTTTAAAGTCTGTGCGAGGCTGGCGACGGGGGAAGAGCAAGATCGATTTCCGTTTACGAAATCCTTCTTCGTCTGGCTACCACCCGAGCACGCTTGACGTTAATGAGCGTACAGACGACGCGGCCGCCGCGACGCGAGCAGGCTCGCCATTATTCAACAAGGCATCGCATGCGCACATATGGCGCCGCGCGCACATGGCATTGTGCCATCCTGCTCTTGTTTATATTAAGCGTTGCATCAGATTGTGTGACAGGCAGGCCGTTTTAAATAGTGCACGAGCGTCTGTGTCAAGTCACGTTGTGTTCGGAATCGTTGCCCTGGCGTCACGGTGGACAAGAAGCGGGAGCGACCATGGTTTTATGTACTGGTTAACGAGGGCTGAGGACTAATGGGTGATGTGCTGTGCGATTCGTTCATACGGCGAGCAGTTGCACAAGGAGAAGCTATATCATTTATGTAGAAAATAAAAACGATTGATAGTTTGCCTGATTTATGCATTTCATTGCAAATTATTATATCACAGTATTCTTATTTTACCGCAATATTTGACCACAGTAATACACGCACACGCTCAACACCCGCACGTAATCTATCAATGCGTACGAACACTCATATGGGACTGCATTGGTCTACTAATTTCGCCTAACCTTGAAACTTTATATCGTGGCCGAAATTTCTGAACCAATATTTCCTACACTAAATATCTCCATTTGTACACAGTCTATTTCTTATATCTGTACTTCGACTTATGATTAACTAGTTATTTTAATCATTCGCGCGCCCATGCATGTGATTTTCAATCTAAAAATTATTGGTTGTTACTCAATTAATTTAATATATTGTATTGACTATTTCATATTTCAGATATTAACGTTTAACGTCGACGTAAATTCGTCTGTCATAGCTACGTAAAGGAAGACGCGTGTAGCAACACGAACGAACACACGAGATGAATATACGCGTAGCTGCTTGATTGCCAACACGATCGTGATGACGCGCGACACTTGTAATCCGTACTTGACCAGCAGGAAGCAGCAGACCTGCACGGCGATGCCCCACCCAGCAACGACCGTCCAAGTGGCGGCTGCATTTTTCCCTCTCGCACGTGAGAACCGCCGCCACAGGATACTGCGAGCGCCGACGATCGCATCTGCCGACTGATTAGCGTTGCGTCGCATCGCGTCGCTGCGCCGCTACGCGTCACGGCACCCGCCGTCGGTGAGCGACCGCCCGCAGCGCCGAACAATAGCGTAATAACTATTCACCGTCGTCGCCACGCGCTGTCGCTCGTCACAAGCGTCGATGTTTGCGTGCGTGCAGTCATGTGCGTGCCGTGCGCGCCAGGAGGCGGTTGCTGTGCGTGTGTGTGCTGGAATCACTATGACTTGCGCTCGAACTGACCAGCGAGCAGCCGCAGTGTGTGTGGCACTGTCCTTTATGTCTTCTGTGTGTGCGTGTTGTGGTGCTCTCACGTTCCGCCCCCCCAAGCACTCGATTTGACTAATTAGATGGCCGGTAGTCCTCCTGCTATCCGCCGTATATAACGTGGTTCGCCCTGGCGCATGCGCACAACGCGTTTTCATCGACCTGCGAACTGAGCAGTGACGCATTGACAGATGCAGCGGTCGCTTCGGATGCAACGTCACAACGTCGCTTCGTCCGGAGCCGACACGTATTCACTGACGAATCAGACGCCCGACGCCGATAACTGCAATATATAGATAGGAGAGGATTTATTAGATAGACGATACTAGCGATAACTAGCAAGAATACATCTGATATAATAAACTTAACCTATAGCATTGTGAAGCAGTAGATCAAGTTCGAACGAGATGGAGAAATAAGATTGCGAATAGAGCGGCATAGTCGGACAGCCATAAAATGCCGCTTCGCGGGGTAAGTTGAGTGCAATAGCTAGGTGGCGTGCGTGCGTAGAGCGTAGACGTGCGCCGCGTGGCGTGGTGTAAGAGCATGCGTGCAAGGCTAATTTAATTGATTGATCCACCGTGATCGATAAGGACTATGTATAAAATTATTGTATGTCGCCATGTATAAGCGTTATAGACTTACAATAAAGCATGAAAATCTGCAAAACGAGAAAAAATCTGAAAATTAGATACAATAGTAGTATGTGACAAAACAGTTTGTATTCTGAGATTCGTCAAACAACAGTCGTTGCATACCTGTGGAATCCATGTACTCAATTATACATTCAGACTAGAATTACAAAGAAGTAGAAACAACACATAAGCCATGCCAAGAAGTTTCCAACGGTGCTAGTCCTGGTGTGAGTGTCTAGGTCAAGATATTGTGCGCTGAGTATGAGATGTTAAACCTTTATATGTTAACAGACAATATGGCTCTTTGCACCCCGAAAACATATTATTAAACCATAATGTTTCGTCGACCGCTGGCTTGATGGCTCTGTATAATACCCGGAGCATTATTTTATAGGCAATAGTGTATTCGTTAGATACAGCCCGGGTTTCAAATAGCAAGTATTTGGGCTTTAAAAGAATAGCGTTTCTCGCCAAAGAAATTAGCAACATTTCTGCCATTCCGCTCGCAGCAACGAAAATAATGTAAACGAACATTCACCAGCAGATCACACACAGCATTGACCGATCGACGAATCTATAATTACATGTAAACAACATACTGCGATCAATAACAATAACAACAGCGAATATATCGATAACAACGAAAAATAGATAGTAAGAACGACAAACATAATGATCAGTGTTCGAAAATCGCGCATCAGTGAGCGGTTTTATTCGGCGCTGTCGAGAACGACGTAGAAGTCGGCCTTCTTCAACCCGGCGCACACGCATAGTACTGGCTATTCAATTTCAAAATGGCTCGATTTCGCTGCCGCGTGCGAGCAGACGTGATGATAGCAAGCATCGATAGAAATTGGAATGGCAAGAGCTGCCGACGCAATCGCAATCGTTTTTGAACGAACTTACGGAACGTTCTGTGAAGCGATGGATGGATCATTTCGGGGTCCGCACGTCGTAAGGCCGAAAAGAGCGCTTCGTCGCCCATGATGGTGTTGCCGGCAGAGGACCGCGCCTCAACGTCGTCGCGCAGTTTCTGCACTCAATAACCTGTCAAAAATACAGTGCGATCGTCGCACCCACAGTTTTCATTCTAGAATCTAAATGTTAATTTAATCGAACGATCTATTAGATCACCATTTCGTATACGACTTCGCAACAATGCATTGCATAACATACAATACATATCACTACTACAATACCATACATACATACATACATACATACGCATACATACATACATACACGCAGCGCAGCGCAGCACGCAACGGCACGACGCACGCACGCAGCGCACGCACGCACGCACGCACGCACGCACGTTACGCACGCACGCACGCAACGCGCCGCGATTCAGCGGGAACTATGTATTTCCGCATGTGGAGGGGTGGGCGGGTTGGGGTGGTTGTGGACAAAAACATTGTTGTTGTCAAGCAACAAATTAAGCGATCAAAAGAGATTGTAATATTAGTTTTGTCATGAAAGATGAACAAATTACTATTATTAATTTGTTACTTGACAACAACAATGTTTTTGTCCACAACCAACACAACCCGCCCACCCCTCCACATGCGGAAATACATAGTTCCCGCTGACTGGCTGGAGTAAGTTGGTCCCGAGCATTCGTAATGGTTGCATGATGCTATCATAGAAATCGCAACACTAACCGTTTGTGTTAGTGTTGCGATTTCTATGGATGGTATAGCCCAGCGGCAGTTAATGTAAGCGGCTATAGTACTAGAGCTAGCGCTTTGCATACTAGCAATTAATGCAGAATGATTCAAGCACTTTAATTTTTTCTTTTTCAGATATCAAAGCTAGTTTTGTTACCATGTAAATTTAATTTCCTGCAAGTCCTGTCAATGAATCAGAAGAAAAAGAAAACAAATAAAGAATATAGCCAAATTCCATCAAATTGTTTTCTGTATTTTTTAGCGCAAAATTTTGAAGGGCACTTTGAAATCTAGACCGTATTTACCAATACGGCAAATACGGTCTGAATCCGCTCCTGCTGCCCCCACTCAAAATGGCTCACAAAAAGGAAAATGATCGGGCTTTTTAACACTTATTTATCTACATGGCCATCTCACCTATCTTTTTGAACACTTCCACAACTTTACACCATGTATTTATGCGTTTATTCCTAAAAGTATTAGCACTACTGGTGTTTCGTTTTCAAATTCGGTTGCTCTGCTTATGTGTATGCGCGTGACGTCACCCGAAATGTAGACAAAACACATGGGCATGTGATTAGTGCGTGTTAGCAGCCTCGTACATTTCGGGTGACATCACGTGCAGACTCCACCATCTTCTCCCCCTCCTCCACCACCTTCTCCCTTCTCCTCCCCTTCCTCCTTCTCCACCAGCTTCTCCCCTCCTTCTTCTCCACCAGCTTTTCCCCCCTCCTCCACCACCTTCTCCCTTCTCCCCCTCCTCCTTCTCCACCAGCTTCTCCCCTCTTTCTCCACCATCTTCTCCCTTCTCCCCTTCCTCCTTCTCCACCAGCTTCTCCCCTCCCCCTTCTCCACCACCTTCTCCCTTCTCCCCTTCCTGCTTCTTCACCAGCGATCCCCCTCCCCCTTCTCCGCCAGCTTCTCCCTTCTCTCCTTCCTCATTCTCCACCAGCTTCTCCCCCTCCTCCTTCTTCACCAGCTTCTCCCCTCCTCCTTCTCCACCATCTTCTCCCTTTTCCCTTTCCTCCTTCTCCACCAGCTTCTCTCCTCCTCCTTCTCCATCAGCTTCTCCCCCTCCTCCACCACCTTCTCCCTTCTCCCCCTCCTCCTTCTCCCCCAGCTTCTCTCCCTCGGCCTTCTCCACCAGCTTCTCCCTTCTTCCCCTCCACCTCCACCAGCTCCCTTCTCCCCCTCCTTCTCCCCTTCCTCCTTTTTCACCAGCTTCTCCCCCTCCTCTTTCTCCACCAGATAGTTCCTTATTCGAATAAGGAACTGGGAACTGGGAGCTAACTTCCCTGAGCTAATTGAAATAGCATATTGTTAAAATTTTACGTTCAAAAATGGGACCAAATACTGATCGCAGTAGGTTACCATTAAAGGAACCCCGATGTCTCTCTTTAAAAATGATTGGATGTCCCTGCTGGCGTGATAACGTTGACACTACTCAAATAAACCCCATTTATCACAATTATATCGTTATTGTTACAGCGATAGCAATCGTTTCCTGGAAAATTATGCCGAAGATACCACTAATATAGTAATAGATAGACACAGATGAACATTGCAGCAGCTGTAGTAGCTCTACGGGGCTAGCTGCAAGGGCAGAACTACGGCGAGCGCCTCTCTCGGTTCCATGTTTCGCTGTCAAACGCCTCTCTGACTGTCAAATAAAATCTATATACATATTATCTGTCTTGTGAGATACTACTCTACGGCCGCCACATAGGCCTGCTACACTTGGATGGGCGGAGATCGATTTAACTCCTATGCATATAGGCTACAACTCATCTCGAATTTTGCGATGCTAGTTTCTAATCGAGCGAGCGCACCTCGGGACAACGGGCAAGTCACGTCGGTTGACGTTAGTACTTGCAGCCATCCACCATTACCGCGCGTAATAACACGGCGTGCGTCAACACGCGAGCGGCGAAACGTGTTGGCGTAAGCTGGCTCTAAACAATAGCACGTCTATGCAGCTCTGGCCGCGCGAACTCACCAGGCAAATAGACGACTCCCAATTACCGTTCTTTAACCTGCCTGACCCACATGCTGCGGCGTTCGTACTCTCCGAAATTCAAATACTGTGTCAGTGAGGTTAAGCAGCGTTTCACCTCTGTTTACTTCTAATTAATGTGTCTAATTAATAGCAAATGCGGGTGCCAATGAGAGTGGTCCAGTATAAAATCCTCGACCAGAGTTCACCTGCCATAACTGCAGTCGTTGACGGCAGGCGCAGAGGACGCCCAGCTAGAGAAGGTACGAAGCGCTATGGAAGAAAGCGTGAGCCGGAGAGAGAGGGCGCGAGAAAGCGATCGAACGAGAGATAGAACAACATAGAGAGAGAGAGAGAGAGAGAGAGAGAGCTCGGAGGGAGAGCGAGAGATTTTCGGGGTGAGTGACTAGTGGGAAGGGTCGTGTGTGTGAGAGAGACTGTGGTAAGTGTGAGAGCGCGTTGATGCCGCGTGTGGGAAGTGTTGTGTTGTGTGGAGAGGAGACTCGAGTGGGGAGAGGAGTAGAAAGTAGGAGAGAGAGGATGAGAGGAAGAGAGTGGTGCGCGATGCTGAGTGCGACGGTTGTGGCGTGCGGTGGAGAGAGAGAGATCAGACGAGAGCGATGGAGACGGAGATGAGAGAGAGAAAGAGAGGAAGAGAAAGGCGATGCGAGATGACAGGAAGGAGAGAGAGAAATGAGCGAGAGGAGGAGGAGAAGAGAGAGAGAGAGATGGCGGAGAGCGAGGAGAGCGAGAGAGCGGAAAGAGAAGACACACAGAGTAGGCAATGCTTACGTTTTCTTCATGTATTTTTTCATTAATGTCTGAATGTTGTGATGTTGTGCTGCATGGGTGTACGGATGGGCGTGAGGGCTGATGCAGTACGTGCGATGCCGCGCCGCGAGCTGTGTAGCGCCGTGATGTGCGCTGCGTGCGAGGTGTGAGGTGATCTGTGCTGGTTGGTGAGCCGGACGGACGGGTGTATAGATGGCGATGGGTGGACGGTGGCTATGAGATGACGGTCTCCGTGGATGGATATCTATGATACGGATGGATGATGGAATGGTATTGCGACTGCTGGACGGGATAGGACGGAAGGACGGACGACAGAAGACGGACGGACAGATGGATGTGTGGATGGCTATGGATGGGCGGTCGAGACCTGACGAACGAACGGAAGAGTGAGGATGGTGGATGATGGATAAAGGTATTCGTGCTGAAATTTTGCTAGATGATGGTAATCAGTTTGTAATACAAAACTAATAACGGACTACTTTGTTAATTATTTCAGTCCACACCAGTACGTATCATTGTTAGGCTGCAACAAGAGATAATACTTGAGCAGGGATGTTTGTCACAGCAGGAAGCAGCCTAGTTCTATTATCTTTTATTGCGGTGGTAAGTCAAGCACACGTACAAGACTTTACGTAGTGTAAAGATATAATATCATGGTCGATTAGGCATTCGCATCTAAATACTTCACCAGTTCATTGAATCAAGGATGCGGTGTCCTACAAGTCAGATTGTTGCATTAACATTGGTAATGTTTTATAAACGAAACTGCAAACGTTATCTCTCCTAGGCATTTTCACCTTGCACACGGAGATGAGCCATTGGGTATGGCGCGGACGAGGAGGTTACTAGTGGCGTGGGCATGGGGGGTCTTATTGGAGTATGACACCAAAGGGCTCGGAGTGCCATGGACGTGGGGGCTACGGAGCGGACGTGGGGGACTACCGGACGCTGGGGATGTCGTGTGGGGTTGGTCCAACGGTGTACGTGGAGGCTACGGTTCGGCGCTCGGTGTACGGATGACATGCCACAAAGGTTTCTTTACGGAGATGACAACAAAGGTACGGAGATGGACCACAAGGTTCGAAATTGACCACGCGGTGTCCGGTGGCGTGGCCAAAGGTTACGGAGGATTGGACACGCTATGGTGATGACCACGGACGTGGTGGCTACGGCCACAAAGGTTACGGAGATGACCACAAAGGTTACGGAGATGACCACAAAGGTTACGGAGATGACCACAAAGGCTATGGAGATGACCACAAAGGCTACGGAGATGACCACGGACGTGGGGGCTACGGGCGCGGACGTGGCGGCTACGGCCACAAAGGTTACGGAGATGACCACAAAGGTTACGGAGATGACCACAAGGGTTACGGAGATGACCACAAAGCTGGTTACGGAGATGACACGGTCGTGGGGCTACGGACACGGAGTGGGGCTCTGGCGCGGACGTGGGCGGCTCGGCCACAAAGGTTACGGAGGATGACACAAGTTTACGAGATGACACAAGGGTTACGGAGATGAACCACAAGGCGCTATGGAGTGGACACAAAGGCGATACGGAGATGACACGGAGGTGGGGGCTACGGGCGGAGCGTGGCGGCTACGCCCAAGAAGGTTACGGAGATGACCCAAGGGATTACGAGGATGACCACAAGGGCTTGGAGATGATACCACAGTATGGTGTACGGAGCTGACCACAAAGGCTTTACGGAGAATGACCACGGACGTAGGGGGCTACGGGCGAGGAGCGTGGCGCGTACGGCACAAAGGTTTACGGAGATGGACACAAAGGTTACGAGTGATGCCACAAGGGCTATGGTAGATGCAACGGATCGGGGGGGAGTTCGGGCAAAAGTTTACGGGAGGAATGCACAATTGGATTACGGGAGTGTATGCCCAAGATGGTTAGCAGGAGATGACCAACGGTCGTGGGGATAGGGCCACGGGACGGCTGGGCTACGGGCGCGGGCGTGCGGGGTTTTGTCACCGGACGTGGAGGTACTCGGCGACGTGGTTTACGGACGAATGCACAAACGGTTACGGGAGATGACCACAAAGGTATTGGTTTGCTGACCACAAAGCGCGTATGTGATTGCTGACTCGGCGTGGGGGCCTACCTGGTACGCGGACGGCGCGGAATACGGGCACGGACGTGGGGGTTATGGTCCACGGACGTGGAGGCTACGGACCACAGGCCGAGACCTCGGGACCTATGGCGGCTGGACACTCTGGGGCCGTGAGGAGGGGGGTAGGCTCCGGACGTGGACGTGCAATACAAACAGTCGTGTGATGTGTGTTAATGTAGAATTAGTCAAAATCAATCGATTGCTAACTGCGCGCGGGTGACTTCGTCGGTACTGGGCGCTTTAAAAACAATGATTTTGATTCTATAGGAGTAATGATATCCCTTGGGAGCTTTGTCATTGCACGGTTTGAGTTTATATAACTATATATATATTTATTGTATTTTTCATTTATTTAATTGATACCCGTACAGCTGCAAAATTTGATCCACATCAACCGTGTGGCAGGCGCAGGCCGCACAACAAATCGTAGCAGACATACTGCAAATTTATCCTACATCAACTGAGTCACGGTGTTACAGTTATTGGTTAGGTTCAGCTTGCCACGTCATCGACGAGACAGATATGCTGTACTTTTACGTGACCGTTAATAAGGCTATGCGCTACGTATTGTGAGACAGCAGGATTTGGCACGCGTGTTTGCGTACAGACACGCACAACACAGCGGGCTATCTTGGCTTCGGCGGCTAGTTATCCCGGGCCTGGCCCTCCTTCATTTGCGGGGCCAAATTGGGTGCGGGCCAGCGCGTATTAGGAGCGGGCATGTGTGGATTCACATGCAAAAATTTGACGCGCGCCTGACCGCACCAGTTTGATATCATATCAAATTTGCAGTCTGTACGGGGTGTGTATATATATATATATATATCTATATATATCCATGTGTATATTTGTGTGTTGTGTGTGTGTGTGGGTGTGCCTGTGCGTGCGCGCGTGCGTGCGTGCGTGCGTAACGTGCGTGCGTCGGGTGCGTGGTCGTGCGTGCGTGCGTGCGTGCGTGAGTGCCTTGCTGTGCTGTTGCGCGGCGGCGGCGTGGTCTCCGGGCGTGCGTGGTATGTATGTATGTATGTATGTATGTATGTATGTATGTATGTATGTATGTATGTATGTATGCATGCATTGTTGCGAAGCGTATACGAATGGTGATCTAATAGATCGTCGTAAATTAACATTTAGACTAGAATGAAAACATGTGGTGCGACGATCGCATGTATTTTTGCAGGTTATTGAGTGCAGAAACTGCGCGGACGACGTTGAGGCGCGGTCTCTGCGGAAAACCATCATGGCGGCGACGAGCGCTCTTTGGACTTACGCGTGCGACCCCGAAAATGATCCATTCATCGTTCACGAACGTTCCGTAGTTCGCAAAAACGATGCGATGGTCGCAGCTCTTGCCATTCCAATTCTATCGATGCTTTGCTATCATCACGTCTGCTCGCACGGCGAGCGAAATACGCCATTTTGAAATTGAATAGCAGTACTATGCGTGGCGCACGGGTTGAAGAGGCCGAGCCTTCAACGTCGTTCTCACAGCGCCGAATACCGCTCACTGATGGCGCCATTTTCGACACTGATCATTATGTTTGTCGTTCTTACTATATATTTTCGTTGTTATCATATATTCGCTGTTGTTATTTGTTATTGATCGAGTATTTGTTTACATGTAATTATAGATCGTCGATCGGTCAATGGCTGTGTTGTGATTGCTGTGATTTCGTTACATTATTCGTTGCTGCGACGGGAATGGCCAGAATGTTGTAATTCTTGCGAGAAACGCTATTCTTTTAAAGCCCAAATACTGCTATTTGAACCCGCGGCTGTACTAACGAATAACTATTGCTATAAAATAATGGCTCCGGGTATTTATACAAGCCATCAGCAGCGGTCGACGAAACATTATGGTTTATAATATGTTTTCGGGGTGCAAAGAGCCATATTTCCTGTTAACATAGTTTTACATCTCATAGCTCACGCACATATCTTGACTAGACACTCACACCAGGACTAGCACGTGGTAAATTCTTGCATGGCTTATTGTTGGTTCTACTTGCTTTGATTCTAGTCTATGTAAATTGAGTACATGAATTCCACAGTATGCAACGTGTTGTTTGCGAATCCAGAATAAAACGCTGTTTTGCACATATACTATGATAATTCAGATTTTTTCGTTTTGCAGATTTTCAATCTATATGGTAAGCTATAACGCTATACATGCGACATAAAAGTTTTAACATGTCCTTATCGATCACTGGTGGACAATCAATTAAATAAGCCTTGCACGCATGCTCGTACACACGCACGCGCGCACGCACGCACGCACGCACGCACCTAGCTATGCACTCACTTACCCCGCGAGCGTAGGCGCACGCATGCTTGTCCACATGCTCGCCCACGCGCGAACGTATGAATGCACGCCCACGCAAGCAAAGGCGAGAGTATAACAGAGTATTTGCTGCGAGTGTATGTAGGATGGCACGTAAAAACCCTCCTATCTAAATTGCAGTCTACGGCGTCGGGGCGCGACGCAAGGTAACGTGACGCGACGAAGCGACGTGTGACGTTGCATCCGAAGCGACGCTGCATCGTCAATGCGCACGCTCAGCTTCGCAGGTCGATGAAAACGCGTTCGTGCGCATGCGCAGGAACCCGGTTATATACGGCGGAGAGCAGGAGACTACCGGCATCTATTATCAATCGATGTGGCGGAACGTGAGAGCACCACACACGCACACACAGACAGACATAAAGACGTGCCCACACACGCGCTGTCGCTGTCAGTCGACGCAAGGTCATAGTGATTCCAGCACACACACGCACGCGTGCGCACGGACGCACTGACGCACGCACGCAAACATCGGACGCTTGTGACGAGCGACACGACGATGGCGACGACGGTGATAGTTACGCTATTGTCGGCGCTGCGGGCGTCGCTCACCGACGGGGGTGCGTGACGCGTAGCGGCGCAGCGACGCGTGCCGACGCACGCTATCTCAGTCGCAAGATTGCGATCGTCGGCGCTCGGCAGTAGTCCTGTGGCAGGCGGTTCTCCGTGCGAGAGAAAATGGCAGCCGCCATCTTGGACGGTCCGATGCTGCGCTGGGGCATCGCCGTGCAGCTGCTGCTCCTGCTGGTCACAGGTACGGATTACAGGTGTGCTGCGTATACGATGTGTGCAATCAAGCAGCACGCGTATATTCATCTCGTCGTGTTCGTTCGTGTTGCTACACGCGTCATTCCTTTACGTAGCTATGAAAGACGAACTTACGTCGACGTTAAGTTATATTCTGAATATAAATATCAATAAATATATTACAATTAATTGAGTAAACCAATAATTTTTAGATATGAAATCACATGCATGGGCCGCGAATGATTTAAAAATAAATAGTAAATCAGAGTTCGAAGTAGATATAAGAATAGATTGGTAAATGGAGATATTTAAGTGTAGGAAATATGGTTCAGAATTTCGGCCAGATATAAAGTTTAAGGTTAGGCGAAATTGTAGACCATGCCATCCCATATGAGTGTTCGTACATGAAGATACGTGTGGGTGTGAGCGTGGTGCGTGTATTAATGTGTCAAATATATCGGTAAAATAAGAATATGTGATATAATAATTTGCCAATGAATCATAAACAGGCAAACTATCAATCGTTTTTATTTTCTACATAAATGATAATAGCTCTCCTATGTGCAAATGCTCGCGTATGAACGATCGCAAGAATCACCTAGTCCTAGCCCTCGTTACAGTACATAAACAGTCGCTCCCGGTTCCACCGTACCCAGGCACATCCAACACACGCTGATTGACAGAGCTCGTGCAATATTTAAACGGCTGCCTGTCCAAATCTGATGCCAACGCTTATATAAACACAGAGGCAAGGATGGCCACATGCACATGTGCGCGCGGGCGCATAGTGCGCAGCGTGCCTTGTTGAATAATGGCGGAGCCTCTCGCTCGCGCGCGCCCGTCGTCTGTACCGCTCATTACGTCACGTGCTCGGGTAGCCGACGAAGAAGGATTGTAACGGAAATCGAATCTGCTCTTCCCCCGTCGCCAGCCTCCACGACTTAAACTACGAGGCAGGCTGCGGCGGGATCGGGTGGTGCGAAAGTTCACGGGGACGCAATCTCGGCTTTGCATCGATAATGCAATCAGGAGTGACGTAATTATTGATATATATTGTTAAACCTATATTATGTCACTCCTAATGTAGCGACTGCAGCCGCGAAGACCGCAACTGTTATCCACTGTGCGGTAATTTAGCTGCTCTGAGAGAGAGGGCTAGTAAAGGCTCGTGCACCCGGTTGTCAACGTAGACGAATGTTTGAATCATCCGCAAAGAGCACAGAACGTGACAGCAGGCAGTATACGATGTGCATATATCCAGGTCTAGTGTCACAGTTCTCAGTGCGCGCGCGTGTGTGTTTTGTGTGTGCGTGCGTGCATGTCTGCGCGCGTTCACGTGTGTAGTAGCAGAAACAGCAGCAATAACAGCAACAGCAGCAGCAGAAACAACAACAACAGTAGCAGCAACAATAGCATCATAATCAACAACATCATCATCATCATCATCATCATCATCATTATCAACAACAACAACAACAACAACAATATCAACAACGGC
>NW_014577370.1:230503-240503 GCF_000485595.1 Priapulus caudatus
TATCCGTGCTGCCCGGAGCCGTTCATCGACATCACGTTCAACATCGAGCTACGCCGCAAGACGCTCTTCTACACCGTCAATCTCATCATACCGTGCGTGTCGCTGTCGTTCCTCACCGTCTGCACGTTCTACTTGCCGTCGGACAGCGGCGAGAAAATCTCGCTGAGCATCTCGATTCTCGTCAGCTTGACCGTCTACTTCCTGCTGCTGTCGGAAACGATACCACCGACGTCGCTCAGTGTGCCGCTCATCGGCAAGTACCTGCTCTTCACGATGATACTGGTCACGCTGTCCGTCTGCGTGACGGTGTACGTGCTGAACGTGCACTACCGCACGCCGGCGACGCACACGATGCCGCCGTGGGTGCACCGCGTCTTTCTCGAGGTGCTGCCGCGCCTGCTCTGGATGCGTCGGCCGAGGTTCCAGCGCGAGCAGACGTTCATCGCCGTGCAGGAGTGCAGCAAGCGCTTCTCGGGCGTCTTCGTCAACGACCTGCCAGCCGACGGCGGCGGGGGAGGAGCGGAGGGAGGCGGAGTGGGAGTGGGAGGGCGGACGTCGCGGCGGGAGGGCAGCGGCGGTGTGTTCCGGTCGCCGCGACGGCCGCCATATTCGCCGGATGTGACGCGCGCGATGGCCGGAGTTCAGCACATTGCCGAGCATCTGCAGCGGGACGACGAAGTGATGGCGGTGAGTGACGGCACATACGCGTGCATGCACGCGCGTACTCGCGCGCGCACACACACGCACGCACGTATGCATGCGCGCACGCACGTACATATGCACGAACGAGCGTAATGAATTCACACATGCGATCACACACGGCTGTGATGCACGCGGCGGCACGCTTGCGCAAAAATCAGAATCTTACACGAGTTTAATCTTAAATATTTAATCTAAACGGACCAATTTTTATTTATTTGTTAGGAATTCTAACGTATCGTTCTGTATGCGCGGAATCCACCCACGCCCATCCATCTCTGTTCTAGACAGCGCAATGAAAATATCCGATGTATTCCGCTATGCGGCTTACACATTGCCTCACGTCATGTATACCTAAAACGTGAACTCTTTTTCTTACGACTTCAGATTCGAGAGGACTGGAAGTACGTTGCCATGGTGCTGGACCGCTTGTTCCTCTGCTGCTTCTCGTCTGCCTGCGTCATCGGCACGCTGGGTATTGTCCTGCAGGCTCCAACGATTTTTGATGACAGGCCTCCTCTTCCAGACACAGTGTTCACATTCTAATATAACAATGGGTGTGCGCAATAACGACCCAAGACCAAAGAACCGCGGCGTCGTTGTACGCTCCGGCGACACCCGCAAAGTCGGCGTTTACTGCTAATAATATTAATGTAAAGTAGATTTTGTAACTCGGTATATGTCATCTTAATGATTTGTCACTGTTGCCATAGCGACGACAGTTCCTTTTTAAGCGTGAACGCTCCCTGTAAATGTGCCAGATACCGACCCAAGATGGCGGCGTTTGTCGTGGTATAGCGTGCCGTCATCATCCGTTAGCTGAATATAATCGCACAGAAAGAGCAAGCAAGTGGGTACTGCAGACCTCATGCAGTTCAAGTCGGTGTCAGTTCATCTTCGGGAAAATGAAGATAATAACCCGTTGAAAATTAAGCTGCTCTCTCCTGTTGTGAATATGGTGCCACCGGTTCCTAGACTAGGCCCACGTTAGACCTGTCATTATGCTGGTAGTAGCCTATATGCTGCCATATATGCTGATAATCTGGTGATGACATTTCAACGTGCTCTACTGGCTATCAAATCCATGACCTTAAGGCTATTGCCGTGTGCAGTGAGCCTGCCTATACAGAAGGAATACGGTTTATGCTTATAAGAACGGCTATTATTTTATTCTCAATTAGCTAGGACGTCAGTGTTGTATAAAGGCTACAGGTTTCGACGGAGATGCGTAGAAGTAGAGTTACACGAATGTAAAGAGAAGAAACATACGGACATCGATAAACGCCACATAAATCATGAATCCTCACACGAATGAATCCCATCTGACGTCACTCCACAACATGCCCGCAGTCGCAGGCTCGCTCCTCTGCTGTGCAGCCTGAGAACGTAACTAACAAACGGTGGTCTTTAATTTGGAGGTTTGTCTCCTCGGTCCCACAGTTCATGATTCCACCGAGATTAGCAGACGGCCTCGTACATTTCCGTCTCGGCCGCCACGCAGCGCCTACGTACGCACCGGCAAACATGGCGGCAGGCACCTGCTGCCGAGCGTGGCTTCTGATAAGTTAACTGACACTGGCGCCTGTAAGCGGCCTCGTTAAGCGGCGGCTTCATTACCTTCGGTCTGTTACCTGCTGGCAAGAATTTTCGCCGTCCATCCCACCAGATGCAAATGAGATGCGTTTACTAATGCACCTTCTACACTCGCAGTTACCTATTATACCTATATACCTATTATATATAGATATATACATTAACTCTGGACAAGAGCCATGGGACTGCCTGGAATATGAGTATATTTACGGGCTGTATGATAAAGCTAATTTGCTTATAACTCGCTGTAAATATAGTTCCGTTTGCAACTTTTAACAAGGCTTCAAACTTCGCGCCCTACGATTTTGCGCTCGTTCGCTCTCCGAAATGTATTATTTAATGGTGGCCTTAAAATAAATCGCGGGTGGGAATTTGGGAATGGTCTCGCTTTTGAATTGTTTTATAAGAGAAATAACTCCACTCGTCATAAGAATTACATTTTTCCACTTTCGTGAAACGTAGGCCTACTATATATAGGTAAATATTACCGCCTAATCAATGTTCGACTTTACGTATCAGCGACATATTTTGTAAGTGTTGAATATTTAGTCACCGTCTTTCTCAAAATGGATAACTTATGTATATAATATAACGTATCATACTCAATACAGACTACACAACTTGTTCCTACGTCTAACTAGTCAGGGCCAAGCTAAGTTGGTCTGGGCCAGGCCCTGGCCAGGCCCGCGCTAAATCGCAGCGCACAGACACAAAATACTTATTAACCACTGCGCATGCTCAGTTTAGTGTGTTACGTCACTCAGCAGACAGCAATGACGATTAAACAACAGCGCTACCTATGGCGTTACTAGGATTTATACTGTATTGTTCTAATGGCAGAAGAAGAATATTAACACGTGACCGGATACACAGCAGAAGCTGAAACCGTATAATCGAATCTGAGTATCCGCTTGTAATCCGCTTGCAATTTTGTCAGCAATGGAAGTGTAAATATGCAAATTTCCATGTCTGCCTTCCCACACGGTGGACCCCTTGGGAAGGAATGGATAGATTCCTTTGGCCTGATTGTAATCAGACTCTTTACCTCCCAGTTAGTACCTCTATCTGATTCTGCCATCATATTATGAACCAGGTCTATAGGACGGCCTGGCCCGGACTAGTTTTATGTAGGATCAAATTTGTAGTCTGTACGTAGTATCTATGTATTAAGTCACATGACACAAACTTGTCACTAAGTAGTGTAGTTACATGCATTTAAATTGTCGACCAATTAAATAGATTGTGTGCGAACAGTATGAACTGTAAATCACACAAGTAAATAAAGATATGTATATATGCATACAATCGTTATGAACGAATAAGTATGCCGGTTTACCCGCGTATATGTTTCACTGAAAATAGCGCCCACACGCGTACACGAACCCATGCACGCACGCACACGCATGCACGCGCGCACCCACCCATATATATATATATATATATAATAAAATTATATACCGCAGAATCTTCTTATCCCATACAAACCTCTCTGCGCTACAACCCCCACCGACCCTAGAATTTACTCTTACCTCAATCTCTTCTCGGACCACAATTCTCCCCACACCACAAGCCTTCTAATCTCAACAAGCTCCCAACGATGCACCCGTGTCCTACTACTCTTCATAGACCCACAAGATACTTTCGATAATCCCACAACACCACAACACAACAACACACCACCCAACTCACCACAACACACCACAACACACCACTCACCTCACCACAACACCACAACACACCACCCACCTCATCACAACATCACAACACACCACCTAACTAACCACAACATCACAACACACCTCCCAACTCACCACAACACCACCCAACTCACCACAACACCACAACACCACAACACACCACCCAACTCACCACCCACCTCATCACAACACCACAACATCACAATATCACAGCATCACAACGCCAGAACACTATAACGCCACCACACCCTACCCACTTCACCACCTCACCAAAACACCACAAAACACCACCCACCTCTCCACCTCACCAGAACACCAGTACACCCCACCCACCTCATCAACTCATCACAACTCCACCGCCCCCTTATTATTAACAGATCCACTAACAAGGTCACGTATACATCTCAGGAAAGAGAAAAATACAGACCCCCTTCCATGTTCGTTACGTAACGATTTATCAAAAACCATCGATATAATGCGTCGATGAGGCCTTGCAAGGCAATCTGTGTGTCTTGCGTGCTGGCCATACTCGAGCCTCTGTCGTGACGTCACGCTCGTTCGCCTGCCAGACTGCGCGTTTCGCGAGTTATTAACCCGCAAACCACGCCGGTACAGGATTCCAAGTGGTGGATGGGTTTAATCGGAATTTTAGCTAATGAATGGTTTATTGAAGTGTTCTTGAACGCGCGAGGCAGATGGCGGGCTAGCGGAAACAGTGAAACTCGCTAATAAAGAGCTTGCTGTAACTACACGCGACGCGTGTTGATGAGGTGCTTCAGCTTATATAGCTCTTTATTCACAAGCACTACTCACACACAAGCGCGCGCGCACACACACACACACACACACACACACACACACACACACACACACACACACACACTCATGCATGCACGCACACACACACACACACACACACACACACACACACACACAGAGAGAGAGAGAGAGAGAGAGAGAGAGAGAGAGAGAGAGAGAGAGAGAGAGAGAGAGAGAGAGAGACTCACAGGCGCACGCACACACAGGAAATCACGCAGTAATAATTGCGTTCAATAATGACTGCATGTCCATAGACAACAAACATGCGTCTAATAACGGGAAATTAGTGCATATGCGTATTTATGTCTCATCTCTGACTTCTGTCGTCAGAGAAACATCTAAACAACAACTATCAACGGTACCGTGAGATATGCAACATAGTTCCAATCCACTTAGCTTGGGAAATATCGTGGTTTGCTGGTGCGGAACAAGCCATGCAATAGAGCCCCCCGCTCGCTTATTCTCTTCTCTTCGTTTTCGTTCTTTAATGGTCCCACGCTCCGTTACTGGCACACACGCTATGCGCATCTACATCCATCAAACACAACTAACATAGCGACGAATAAATTACATTTTCTCAGATATTTTAAATGAAGACCTTGCATCGGCTAGGGATATGAATGGGTGGCGGGAGTCATTCGTCTGTTCTGACATCGAGCCGACGATCGATCGACCGACCGACCACGACGCGACCCGACCGACCGACCGACGAACCGGCCGCCGACCCGGAGCGAACCGAGCGACGGAGCCGACCGACCGGACGCACCGACACCGACCGACCGACCGACACCGACCGACCGACGACGACCGACGACCGACCGACCGACGAGTGCCGACCGAACCGAGCGACCGACGACCGCACGACCGACCCGACCAGACGAACCGACGACCGACCCGGACGACCGGACCGACGTACACGACCCGACACCGGACACCGAATCCCGACGCCGGCACACCGACCCGAGGGCGACGACCCGACCGACCGACGACGACCGACCGACCGAGGCACGCACGCGACAGCGCGACCCGACACCGGAGCGACGACCGACGACCTTGACGACGACGACCGAGCCGACGACCTCGACTCGACCGACCGACTACGACGACCGACCGACGACCGACGGACGGACCGACGACGACCGACGGACGACCGACGCACGACCGACGACGCCGGACCAACGATCCGATGCCGACGACGAACGACGACCGACGACCCCCCACCTCCCCCCGACTCGACCCGACCGACGACGACGACCTCGGACCGACCGAGCGCATGATTCATTCCGTTCATATGCGGTTCGCACTCGGCGCTTGCTCTCTCCGCAGTTCTTCTCGCGGCTTTTTAAGTGTTGCGATGCAGCCGCGCCACAGTGCCCCGGCTTGCGTCGCCCGACCCGATCAGATCGACCGTGTTGTCAATAGGATTGGCCAATGCGTCCGCCCCTTCTACGCCACGCTGAGAAAAAACTGATCTACAGAATTCGTCTCCAGTCGGCTCACGCAATGGCAATATTAAAAGTTGCGCCGTGTCCGTATTCGACCCTGTACAGTCGCAGTACAGACGCTGCCATGACGAGCTCTCATACCATAGTTTTAGTCATTAGCTGGCACCATCGTGAGCCTTAGGCGGCTAGATCCATAGCGGTCCTAGCGCGCCTAGAGCCTTAGCGGCTTAGAGTCCATGCGGCCCCCTAATACTCCACCTCCCCCCCCCCAAAAAACACACACACACACAGTCTCGTATGACGCACACACGCGTATTATATATATATATATATATTATATAATAATATATATATACGGACATACCAGACCGGCATCCGTCGGGGACAGCACTAACCAACGACCAGCCTTAGTAACAAATTTAATATAATGGATTTTAATTAAAGGCGATTAATCCGCCCCGACGATGACGCGGATAACGATGGCTGCAGCTGTTTAAATAGCTTTCCTCGTCTTTTTGATTCCTACCCAGGTACTGCTGCTTGTTGCCTGGTTGCTTGCTGCTACTACTATTACTCAATACTACTATTCTACTACTTACTGCTTACTGCATGCTGCTGCTGCTGCTGGCTGCTGACTACATGCTGCTGCTGCTGCTGCTGCCTTTGCTGCTGCCTTGCTGGCCTACTGTACTGCTAGCTGCTACTCTACGTACTGCTACTGCTACTGCTACTGCTATGCCTATGCTACTACTACTACTACTACTACTACTATTTCTCTACTACTACTACTATACTCCTACTATTACTACATACTACTCACTACTACTACTGACTATGACTATACTTACTATTACTGCTGATTACTACTACTACTTCTGCTTGATGTTGTCTGCTGCTACTGCCTGCTGCTGTTTGGCAGGCGGCGGCCCGCAGGCGGCGGCGGCCGGTGTGTTGTTGCGGTGGTGGTGGTGGTTGGGGCGCCGGGTAATCATGCATTTACTGTTCCGTCGTTCCGTCGTCGCCGTCGTGTTCGGTCGTCGCTCGATCGCCGTCGTCGTCGTCGGTCGTCGTCGTCGTTAATTGTTGTTGTTGTTTGTTGTTGTTGTTGTTGTCTGGTGGTGTTGATTGTTGTGTTGTTGTGTATAGCTGTTGCTGTTGTTGCATGGCTGCTGACAGGTGGGATACTGTGGACGTCTGCTCTAACAGCTTCGACGATTGCCGCCTCTATTGCCGTTCTTCTACTGCGCCGCCACTGCCGTTGCTGCTGTGCCACTTCCCACTGGCGTCTGCCGCCGCTGCTGCCTGTGCCGCTGCACGCCGCACTGCCTTGTCGATGCTTACAGCTGCTATGCGGTCAGAAGCACGCCAGACGTCCAGCGAAGCATGCGCCTCGCGTCTGTCGTTAGTATACAGTAGGACTGGTTACCCGGTCGACAGTTCCACACGCTAACTGAACGGAGCGTGTGCGTCAGTCGCGCGGTCAGCTGTAGCGAAGGCATACTTGCGGAGTAGAAGATTTGGCGAACGGGTTCAGTCTAGGTATACGACCGACACAGCACAGCCGCGTCTACAGTAGTCAGCGCTACGTATAGCAGAACGAGTCATTGATCTGGACAGCGCCGCGCGGCCCACGCTGCTACGGGCGGAACCCAAGCGGCCTGCGTCACGCTTGTATGGGGTGCGGCCTGTGTGGTAGGGTACGGCGGTGGTGTGTGGTGGCTAGGGTGGATCGTGGGGTGTGGGTAAGGTGTGTGGAGGTTAGGTGGGGGGGGCGGGGGGGGGGGCGCGGGGGGGGCGGGGGGGGGGGGTAGATGGTAGGGTGTGTGTGAGTGGTGGGTAGGTGGAGTGGGTGTGAGTGTTGTGGGGTAGGGTAGGCGTTGGTGTGGGGGGGGTAGGGTAGGGGTAGTGGTGGGCGTGTGTGTGTTAGGTAGGGTGGTGTGGGTGGAGGTAGGGTAGGATGGTGCTGGGTGTTCTGGTAGGTAGGGTGGTGTGTGTAGGGTAGGGGGTGTTGGTAGGGTAGTGGGCTGTGGGGTGTGGGTAGTAGGGTGGCTCACGTGTGAGTGTCCTTGGTGGGTGGGGTGGTTGCTGTCGTGGTAGAATAGGTGTGTGGCGGTAGAGTAGTCAAAATGTTAGATGGAGGGTGGTGTGCTGCTGTCGTCGTAGCGGCTAGGGTGGTGTGGGCGTGTGGGTAGGGTAGCGTGGTGTGGAGGCTAGGTGGGGTGTTAGTTAGGGTGGTGTGCGGTGTGTGGTAGGGTAGGGTGGTGTGGGGTGTGGGGTGTGGGGTAGGGTAGGGTGGTGTGGGGTGTGTAGTAGGGTAGGATGGTGTGTGGTGTCTGGTAGGGTAGGGTGGTGTGTGGTAGGGGTAGGGTGGTGTGTTTGTGGTAGGGTAGGGTGGTGTGGGGTGTGTGGTAGGGTAGGGTGGTGTGTGGTAGGGTAGGGTGGTGTCGGGTAGGGTAGGGTGGTGTGTGGTAGGGTAGGGTGGTGTTGGGTAGGGTATGGTGGTGTGTGGTGTGGGGTAGTGTAGGGTGGTGTGGTGTGGGGTGTGGGGTAGGGTAGGGTGGTGTGGGGTAGGGTAGGGTGGTGTGGGGTAGGGTAAGGTGGTGTGGGGTGTGGGGTAGGGTAGGGTGGTGTGAGTGTGTGGTAGGGTAGGGTGGTGTGGGGTGTGGTGTAGGGTAGGGTGGTGTGGGGTGTGTGGTAGGGTAGGGTGGTGTGGGGTGTGTGGTAGGGTAGGGTGATGTGGGTGTGGGGTAGAGTAGGGTGGTGTGGGGTGTGGTGTAGGGTAGGGTGGTGTTGGGTGTGGGTAGGATAGGGTGGTGTGGGGTGTGTGGTATGGTAGGGTGGTGTTGGGTAGGGTAGAGTGGTGTGTGGTGTGGGGTAGGAGGTATTAACCATTGTAGTAACGAGGTTGGAATTTTGATGCACACTTCCTGCCTGGTTGCCACCCTCAATTTTAAATGCTTAACATCGGCTCTAGGAACAGGGCAGCCGCAAGCAAGTTTTTATCTACTTACCCGACTTTCCTGTTCGAACTACCTAACCGTAACGATACCCCACCGAAAGGTCGCAATATTGTTTGCAAGGCGCTACATGCACGGCCATATTGTTAATTTTTATTTGGGTGTCGGCTGCAGTGCTCTGAATGCTCCGTGGTTTGTGGCTACGTGCCAAACTTCTGTGACTTGAGTTGTCTTTCACAGTGCTCTGCGTATCGGTTGAGATCTACGCACCCCGAGGTGAGTGCTTATATGATGGTGTCGCCCATATAGGTATAGAGCGGTTGGCGATGAATGATTCGGCGGTGCATGGCTTGTTTCATTGATATTTGACTACGTTTGCCTATGTTGTTTGATATCACGTATTTATTGTACGTATTAATTATTATTAGATCACATGTAATTATGTACGAGTGAGATTTGATGAAAAAAAAACTGATGTCGCTACGTGCGAATTCATATTTACCACACTATTAGCTCTAATTACGCGGCGCATGCAGGGGTGTACGAGTTAGCCACATGCATATAACATGCGAAATGCACACGTGGCAACGGAACACACGCTGTCTTGTGATGACATCGGGTGAATAACATATTTTCAAGAGCTATATATATATATATATATATATATACATATATATATATAGTTAGTTAGGCTGCTACTGCTACTGCTACTGCTACTGCTACTACTACTACTACTACTACTACTACTATTTCTACTACTACTACTACTATTTCTACTACTACTACTACT
>NW_014577370.1:244354-245992 GCF_000485595.1 Priapulus caudatus
AGAGAGAGAGAGAGAGAGAGAGAGAGAGAGAGAGAGAAAGAGAGAAGGAGAGACAGAGGAGTGGGAGAGAAACTAGTCTTTTGGTAACGTGTTGCATTGTCCGCCGCTGCAGAGCTGAGTAAAAAGTACGGATCGGTCTTCACTGTCTGGTTCGGCCTCCGGCAGTCATCGTGAACGGATATGACGTGGTCTACGAAGCCTTCGCTACACGTGAGCACCACTTCATGGAGACACCGCATCTTTACATTCCACGCCAGCTCATCGGATACGATGGTAATCGACCGTCGCTCACGTTGACGTTGTAAAATAGGGACATGGCTGTTGCCGTCACGAATTTCACAATCGCCTGCATATTTACAGTTAATATATGCCTCCAAATAAATTAACACATCAATTAGGTGAATAGGTGAATACCTAATAATAATAATAATAATAACTAGAGCACTCGGAGAGCACAGACCTCCGCCAAGGCAGCTGAATTCTCTCAATGTGAATTTTTTTTATTAATTAATTAAGTGGAAAAAATTATTTAATTAATTAATTAATTAAATAATTAATTGGATCCGGATTAGTGCGAGCGTGCAGGTGGGGGAGGACTGTGGTTGCCTGTGGTTGCGTGTTTGTAAGTCTACAGCCAGCGCACCTAACGGAAGTGAACTGAAACGTGCATGTTAACAAACCCACAAACCCACAAACACACAAACCAACACTCAAACACACGCCGGTGAAAACATAACCCCCGCCAAGCCCCTGGCGGAGGTAATAATAATAATAATAATAATAATAATAATAATAATATACAGACATATTTATGATTATGGGGTAGCTGCCCCTTAGTAATGTGGTCTGCGTCCGGCAGGTCTTATCTTTGGTGCCTACGGAGAGCGATGGAAGAACATACGTAAATTCACCATGACGGTGCTGCGAGACTTCGGGGTCGGCCACGCAACGCTAAAGGAACGCATCATGGCGGAGCTGGAGGCGGTCACGGTATAGAGTTAGATCTTACGAAGGGGGCGCCCTTCAACCCAAGACGCATCATAAAGCAGGCCGCAGCCAACGTCATCTGCTCTATAAACTTCGGCGACAGGTAGAGTAACCGATTGACGTCCATTGACTAGAACAATTTTACATTTAGAAGGTTTTCGATCCATATATATGTAATATATATATATAGGCAATATGGCGCAACGCGAGTACGCCCACGTAAACGCATGGCACGAATGTCATCATATGGATCTTAGATCGATCTCGATCGCTTCGAATGTCTTACATAGCGTGTAATATCTTCCTTCGATTCGGCCCCGGATCTCTCGCTTACTGAAATCCTTCCGCGTTATTCACGATAGATTCGAGTACAGCAATGAGAAGTTTCAGCGCTTGTTGAACGTGACCGATGAGCTGTTCTCCATGAGACTCATAACGGCCGTGGATAACGTCATGCCAATCCTGCGCTTCATACCCAACGGCTTTCTGCCAAAGGCACTCGCCATCTTTACAGAAATACGCAGGTTTACCCAAGAGGTACTATCTATGTCTAGGCCTATCCTAAATATATATTAATTAATTAATTAATTAATATAAACAAATTAATGTATATATATATATAATTATATATATATATATATATATATATAT
>NW_014577370.1:246017-257411 GCF_000485595.1 Priapulus caudatus
TATATATATATATATATATATATATATATATATATATATAAACAGGAGATATAAAGGACGTTCGTTAAATTTTTGTCTATAATAAATAAGCGCTTCCATCGTAGGTGATCGATGAACACAGATCGACGTTCGACCCTGAAAACATACGAGACTTTGTGGACTACTACTTATTGGCAGCGCATGAGAGCGCACATAAGGATAGCGATGTGACTATTGCCAAGGGCGTTGAGCTGGACAGCTGTATGTACTATACACACACGCGCGCGTACGCGCACACGCGCGCACGAGCGAACTACTTGCAGTGCACTTTTCTTGCGGGAAACCTTTCATGCAACTGTCCGTCATCTTTGACTATAAGTGATAGATATTACAACGTTTCGGTGACCGTCGGTATTGTTTTTTCTCTTGCAGTCAGCGATAGTCACCTGTTCCAAATATTGGCCAACTTATTTAACGGTGGGACGGAGACGACAGCGACCAGCCTCGGCTGGTTGTTCCTATACCTGCTGAAATATCCAGACGTGCAGAGAAAGGAGCAACAGGAGATCGATACGGTACTTATGCGCGTATAATTTGCATTGTCTCCATGCTAGGCATAGCTCTCGAATTTTGCTTGCGGCAAGGTCTTGGGGATTGCGGTCAGTGCAGTCGGTGAAATAATTGCAGTATAATAATAATACACTAATAATAAGTATAATAATAATAATAATACAGGATGGCACAGCAAATATGTAGGCCAAGCGCGCATTTTCTCTGAACGACAGCAAAGGCAGGTCGCATTGCTTTCTGCATGGGGTCACAATGTTACCCTCTCGTAACCACGTGATTCATTATGGTTCATGGGTCTTTGCAACGACCGCAAGCTAAAGCAATGTCGAGTAGCATTGAACCTAGCAAAGCTGACATGTGAGGAAAAAATCAGGATGCCTACACTTCATCACTGTGCCTATACTGTTAGTCGCCGAGTCATTTAAGGGAAATTAGATATGGAGTTTAAAAAAGTGGTGTGTGATATCATGTCGAGATCAACGCAGTAATTAACGCAGATCAACGCAACCTTTAACAGTATATTCTTAGTTAAGCCTCGTATAATTCATTGCTATAACGTTTATATTAAAACTGTACATGTTGTATATACATATCATGTATAACCAAGGTAATCGGACATGACCGGCGGCCATCTTGGAAGGACCGCGACAACCTCCCTTATGGTGGGGTGTTGGCAGAAAGATGCGATATGATATGACTACTAGGCACTTTAATTTAATTTAATTTTTTTTTTTTAGGGTTAGGGTTAGAGTTAGGGTTAGGGTTTTTTTTTTAAGTGCCTAGTAGTCATATCCTAAGTGCCTAGTAGTCATATCCTAAGTGCCTAGTAGTCATATCCTAAGTGCCTAGTAGTCATATCATATCGCATCTATCTGCCGGGTGCCTCCCTTATACACACGCCATGATCGTGGAGATGCAGCGACACGCTAACATTGCCGCCATCGGGCCGCCCCACGCACCGCTGCGGGACACGTTCTGGCACCGCTACAATATCCCGCGCAAGTCGATGATCATCGCAAACCTGTGGTCTGTGCATCGTGACCCCAAGTACTGGCATAACGCGGACGCGTACGATCCTGACCGCTGGCTGGACAAGGACGGGAAATTCGTCAAGCGCGAGGCCTTTCTGCCATTTCTCATATAAGTCGGTTCGGTCGCGGCTGAACCGTGACAAGATTTTAAAACAAAATCACATGTAATATAATTTAATTTTAATATTTAACAAAAATTACACTTAGCGTGCAGGTCGTCGGCAGTGCCTCGGTCGACAGCTCGCCGACATGGAGCTGTTCCTGTTCATCACGCTGCTTCTGCAGCGATTCAATTTCAAGACGCCACCTGGCGAGAAAGAAGTGGATAACGAACGGGGCGCAATTTGGCATCACCCGGGCTGCTAACTTTACAGACTGTGGTAATGTGGTAATGTGGTGGATATGTGAATTTATCATATTCACATATGATAAATTCATATGTGAACGAGCCATGAGGAGCTACGTATTAAACGCGTTTATGCAATAAAATAAATTGCGTGCGACATATGATTTTGGTAAACGTGGTCTTAATAACTTTGGCAAACGCAAACGCTGTAGTGTGAAATTCCGTTGTGGTTCTCGATCGCGATCGACTGTAGTATGCGACTGCGTCATCGGTTCAACAGTTATATCATGCAAACGATCTCCATCTGGAATATGAATTCCGCAACAAATGACGTCACGGTATCTTCTGCATTAATACTCAATATTTTTGGACTATTACTTATATATATTTTGTGTACACTGAATACAGTTATAGTATCATTTGGACCAGGGAACTATAGTAAAAGCTTTTTATTACAATGCATTGAAATAGCGTGTAACGGGCGGTAGCGGGAAATTCCCCAATACCTCTTCGAAAATCAATTGTAAAAATAAAGTAGGAAATTTGATAAAAGAATTGACAACCGACTTTAAATAATCTTCCTCTGTGTGTTCCTCATGTTGGTAGAGTAATGCTATAGTTATACTGTATATACATCTCTACGAGTAATGCTATCATACTTGTGTCAGAACACACACGCACGCACATACATGCACGCACGCACGCACGGGCGCGCGCGAGCGCACTAACATATTATGTATATTATATATATATATATAATATATATTATATATATATATATTAGAGAGAGAGAGAGAAAGAGAGAGAGAGAGAGAGAGAAGAGAGAGAGAGAGAGAGAGAGAGAGAGAGAGAGAGAGAGAGAGAGAGAGATAGATAGATAAATGTGTTAGAGCGTTCGTGTTCATATGCTAACCGACATGGAATCCTGGACGGAAACAAATAAAGGTAAGAAACCATTCCGCTAGTTCTGACTCCCCTGATTTCCCCTTTCTAGCGAATCTTCTGTGATAGCATTACGTTATAGTATTCTCTGCATGAATTGGGTGGGCAGATAAACAAAATGCTAATCGTTTGCTCCCACACCTATGCCTCCACAATGCTATCACACATATATATATGCCCCCACAATGCTATCACACCTATGCCCCCCAACAATGCTATCAAACTCATGCCACCACAATGCTATCACACCTACGCCGATACGGTTTATCAAAGCTAGAGACACAAATTACGCGGAAATAGAAATACGGAGAATCGATTACGCGCATAAATTACGCAAATGGATTACTGTAATACGCGCACATAGATAAAATCAGGAGTGTCATGATATAGATGATATATATCATGACACTCCTGATGACACGCAGCGATAAACTATAACATGTACAGTCCGTTAACTATATGAAACTACTCTGAAACAACAGTGTCCACAGCGTGCCATCTACGTGTTATACATCTGCATTATGAAACAGTTTGGGCCAATACACGTGTTGTAATGCAGACAGAGTATTAATGACAGCGTAGTACGAATGTTGATAAAGTTGGCAATCAAAAGGGTTGACTTATACAAGTCATACCATAAATCAAGACACGTGCTTCAGCATTGCGCATAAATGTTTGAACGTTTCCATAAATGTTTTCGCCCAACATGGTAAATAAATCAATGAATGGTTTGACGAATTGAGAATGCTGACCACATATTTCATTCGAAATTCATTTATTTTACAAAATTTCAAGACATATCTATATATATATTAGCAGGGGTAAATATTCTCTTTGAGATTTACCTCTGCTATTATGCGTAGAACATGCACACATGAATGAGTTCACACATGTAATATGCCGCAATACCGCAATAACAGTCCATTCAATCTAGCCATCCAAGAAAACTGATATACGAGATTAAAACTTAGTAAATCGTACATAATAAAAACCGCATTTTGTACGCAAGAAATTAGAATTTTGTGTAAAGGCTCTTGGAAGTTGTAGAACTTACACCAATAGGGTATAGGTGCTACAAGACATCCCTGTACTGGATTAATACTTGTTTTATCACTTTAAGACTATAAATGCAACCGACACACTTGTCTGTACATAAAACCGATTAAAAGTTAAACATAACATCTAACCACGCATAAAGAAAAAAACTATCAAACTACTTGTGGTGCTCCTGTTAATGATAAATGTACCACATATCAGCTGATCTTGCCAAGAAATTACAACATGCTGCAATTTTTGCATGCACCAACATCTATCATTTTACCTTTTAACAAAATGTACAACTCGATTCATATTCTTCAACCAATATTACCAACAACTTTACAACCAAACCTGTGTTCACAGTCATCTGTACGGACTGATCACCTGTTCATAGCGGTAATAAAAGCTCCACCGCCGAAAAATGCTGTTATACGCACTGTATAGAGAGGCCACCTGCTCAAAGCGGCCAGCTAAATATGTATTCCTCAATCGTGCTCAACTCCACATCAGAAAAAAGGCAATGACACAACAAAAAGTATAATACTAATAAAAATAGCGGGTGATGATTATTATTAATTCAGGGGCGGATTCAGGATTTTTGAAAACGGGGTGTCCAGGAAGAAATAAAGGGCACTTTTTCCTGCTCACTTTTTCTGGTGTTTAAAAAGCTGCCGTAGGCGACTTAGGGGGGGGTTTGGGGGAGGTTTTTTTTTTTTTAAATTGGTGCATTCTGAGAGCATCTGAGCAGTAATTTTGATGTCTAGGAATGCAACAGTAATTTATCAGATCCGGTCCCCGGACGCTGCGGACCCCTCTTTGCCCATTTCTAGGTTTTTATAACGAATTTACATATATATATAAGTAAATCTTGATCAGAAAACTAGCGCTAACAGATTTTTTTATGGAGACAATATAAGAGAAGTGTGTGTGTGTGTTTGTGTGTGTGTGTGTGTGTGTGTGTGTGCGTGTGTGTGTGTGTGTGTGTGTGTGTGTGTGTGTGTGTGTGTGTGTGTGTGCACGCGCGTGCGTGCGTGTGTATGCTTTTTTCCTTTTTTTGTGGTAAAAAGGGGGGGTCCGGACCCCCTCGACTCCCCTCTGGATCCGCCCTGTGATATACATTGTACGTCACATGGTGTAAAATCAAAATGGCCACCTACCAGTATAGAAAGGCCACCAATTCTGTAATTTACAATTTTAACCTAACGAGTTACTTAGAAGATCTGGGTATGTACATTGTTACCTAGTAAAAAAATATCGCACACATATTGTGATCGATTCTTAAAACAAATTCGTAATTACCGTTATTGAGCTAGTGTAAAAATCTTTATTGAGCTAGTGTCATACTAAAATCATTAGTCATACCATGATATAACATTTAAAATCACAGAACTCACTTTCACACATATAACAAAAGTAACCTGATCTGGGCAGTTTTTACAAAACCTATAATACCACTCAACACAATCATATACATTGTAATGACTTTATTCTTGACACCACCAGTAAACGCAAAGGATTGGCACAGAATAAAAATTATATTGACGATAGCCTGGCGGGCCGCCAGGCTATAAGTGCTCTTGGAGAACCCTGATATATATTACCATATAAACCCGTATAGCTGCCTTTATCTTCCATTGCATTACTCCATGTATATGTCCACGGGTGTTGTTACTATAGCTTGAAGGTGAAAATTATAAAATACAGCTTACGGTCACTGAAACAAATACAGAAAAAACAATTGTGATCAAAAATTATGTACTTATAAAAATGCACAAAATTTATCTGCTAATTAAATTGACTACGTCACGAATTTTCTATGGTAAAATTTGTAAAGATTTTGTTGCCATTTTTTAAAATTAAAAGTAAGAACTAACGGGACTAAACGTATCGTCAAATTCTTACCTGATAAGATTGTTTCTCAACTAGTTAAAATCCAAGAAACCTGGACGATTTGATATTAGTGTTCCTAACATTAATTGCTTGCTATGGGCTATGTATGAGTCACGAGTGTATGTTCACATCAAACAATATATATACAAAATATAAGAAGTATAATGCAGCAATTTAACCATAAAAAGTGAACAGAATTACTTGTAGGCCTATTTTGTGGAAAAGTGGGATTTTTTTTTTATACTATTTACGGTGACGTAATCACTTTAAAGTTTTCAGTATTGTTTTAGCAATGTGTTTTTGTGTTCTTATTGTGAAATAAAAGCACATTTGAATTATAATAGCCGTTTCTATAACTATATATTATCAATCTGGACTTACTCTAGTTTTGCCAAAATATCGACTTCCTGAGGTTCTTGTAAAGGTACGAGTTTTCCGTCCGTTTCTTGAACACTGTATAATTTGTAAAAATAATTAGGCATTCACAAAAATTGCCTGCAGAACATTCTCAATCTCTTTATATGAGCAGAACCTATATAGCCTCATAAGGATGCCTGTGAGAATACATATGTTTATGACAGCACTATGCACAACAAACTAGTCAATAGATATGAAAATTACATCCATATAATTATTCTTTAAACCTTCTTAAAAACATTTTAAATTGAATTTTAGGTCTATCCCTCTAATTATAATTTTAGACATGATCATTTTTGTTTTGTCAGTCAAACTCATAATAACCTACCTTAAGCATTTAAGAACGTTTCTCACTTGAAAACTTGATGCAATATTATCCAAGTCTGTAAGATGGAGTCCTAATCCATTTTCTCTAGGCTTTGCATAGCGTAATCTAAAGTACAGAATCACATATTAATAAATTGCCGAAAACCCAGCTGGTCATCATTACCAATTATTGGAACACGATTTTTTTCACGTTAATATATTTAAAACGACATGTTTAATGTGACTCTATATTTTCAAATAAACACAATCAAACATTGAGTTATATTATGATATAACCAATTATTTCACGTTGCAATTAAATTCCTTAAAAAATAAACGTACACCAGCGTTGTTAGATCTTGTTCCATAGAATTTGTCAGCACAGTAATGTCATAGGAACTTTTCCCAGAGTATGCATCAACCCTGAAAACAGATACCACACTATGCATTATCTCACGTTTTATCCACCAGTGTGTTGTGGTTGCTGCATTGTTGATTTTTCATGTAATCGATTTTAGCGAAACTAACACCGAACGCAATTATATATATGCACTCAGCATTCACAATTACGTACATGCCTACAAAATACATAACCTGTTTTGTCACACAAACATGCGTGTAGTGCTCACATTTCACTTGAAGCAAAACACATCAGTTTATTTAGTTAGAAGAAGTTGAAGAGTGTACACAATTCATAATTATGTGCAGCATATCCAATTATGTACCAGTTACATGCCTATAGAATCGATAAATGTGTTTTGCTTCACTTACGCTCATAGGGTCTATGTCCCCCAGGGTACTGCCGGAACGTACCCTGGTAACTATTTGATATGGTTAGGGTTAGGGTTAGGGTTAGGGTTAGGGAGTAGGCGTCGGCGACTCCCTAGACTCGTTAGTGGAGTAGGCGAGGTACGGTCCGGCATATTAGATAGTACCAGGGTACGTTCCGGTATACCGGACTATACCCAGGGTACATTCCGGCAGTACCCTGGGGGACATAGACCCTCTCAGCTTCACTTACAGTAATGTTTCAAGTGTCTTGTTGACTCTCAACATGGACGCCAAGTATTCCAGTGCTACGGTTGTCATTTCAGTGTTTCTAAAGAGCCTGAAACACCAACAGTAGATTATAACATGAAAGAAAACACCCAGGTTATTTGAAACTGTCTTTTCGAGATAGGGGAGAATTCTGGTTTCCTAAACTTGGGGTGATACTCCATTAGGAGTGTTCCCAACTTTAATAATATATATATACTTTTATATATATATATATGGTCAGACGCGTAGCTACCTATATGCAAAGTACGCAAATGCGTACTAAAATTTTTCAGAATAAAAAAATACATGACCTTTTTACAAAAACAAAATAATATAACGTTCAGTTGGGCTTACAGAATTATGCGTGTGATAAGAATAATGACTAGTGTCATTACGCCAGATGGTCGAAAGGATTTCAGTAAAACTAACAACTTTGACAAATTTGAGTGCAATTTTGCATACCATAAAAAAATGTCTGGGTACGCCCCTGATGGTCATGGTCATGGTCATATATTAGGTTGTGGTTTAATGTCATTTAGGTTAGGGTTAGGGTTAGGGTTAGGGTTAGGGTTAGGGTTAGGATTATCAATAATTAATCATTAATGATATCAAAGTTGGGAACACTCCTAATGGAGCGTTAGCCTAAATCTGCCACTGTCTGTCAACTTACAACTTAACAAACAACTTACACCTGCACAAACCTGCGTTTTCTATACTTATCATAGATAACTCTAATTATGCTTTCTCATTGAACTCCTAGTGCAACAACAACATTCATCTACACTGATGCAACTGACACCTAAAATTGTGCAGGTGTAATTCCTAAAAATTTGTCTGTAAAAAGCAAAAGCAAAGATGCCAATTTTTTTTCCGATTTAAATACAAACAGCACAGTATAGCACAGAACAGGATGGAAGTTCAAATCATCAATCAACCAACGTTTTCAATTCAGACACACCCCTTGAAAATCTTGGACTCATCAAAACTATTTTAGAAATATGGTTACTTCATGCTTCCCTGGCTACCCACTAGAGAGTTTATACATGGCATTGATTATCTAACCACCATGTCACGTATGCTAATTAATGCAGTGACGTGCATAAATATGTACTGGTATTGAGTATTGGTATCTAGCAGTAACGAGTACAAGAAGTGCTAAAAGTCGTTTAACATGATTTCAAAATATGCTAATTGACATGTGTCAAAGCTATTGACGCCAATTCTTAAATCTATCCATGTGAACTGACGTCACATGAATCACTCACTATAGTTTGCTTGTGACATACTTACATCAGTGTTTTGAGGGTAGTATTGTTCTGGAGACATCCAGCCAGTAAACACAGTGCTTCGTCACTCAGCTCACAAGCAGACAAACTGTTACGTGGCATCAAAAAACGCACATTAATACTGTACAAAAAAGGCTTCCTTTGTCTGCTCATATTACACAAATCATAGCAGATTCTCGTTACCTGGACCGGTTGGATCCATGATACACCACATATCAGCAAATACCCACTCTGATAATCATACTATCAGGAGTACTTTAGTCGACTTTACCAAAAACTCTTCTCAACTTCAATTACTCAAAAAAAGATCTATTATAATTCTTGATAATTTTCTCGACTTTTTTTAAATCTTAGATTTGATTTTATACTTAATTATTTGCATACTATTGCAGGAGACAATTAAGTTAGCTATGATTCAACTATGTATGTGTATAAACATACTCTAGATGTTTGAGGGTTTGGTTGATACTCAGCGCATCAGCAAATGGCTTCATTCCACTCACACTGAAGCTATTCCATGCCAAGCTGCAGAAACAAACACACGATTTGGAATATGTACATCTTATTATTGATTAATATTTCAATGAAAGTGTCAATGACACTGTAGCTCACCTTGGCTGTGATAGAAGAGGGAGAGGGGATATATAAAGCAAGAGTATATATGGGAGAACTCCCATTATATAGCATATCTCCCATTATATACTCTTGATAATGATATATGCATAAGTTTTGATGCGAAAATAAATGTTTCATATCTGAAATCTTGACGAGAGATGGCTCTACTCCTGAATGATTTCCATTTTGGTTTTCGAATATCGCGCAAATAAAAACAATAAAATATACCAGTCAAATTACTGTAACGAAGAATCTAAAACACAATATTACACATATATAGGTATGATTGTAGAGTTGTTAACCAGTTAAACGAAATAAACGTAATAGTTAAACGTAAAGATCCAGACGAGTGTGACACCACACTGTTATCTGCGTGTCTATAACATAATATGCTATATAATTGCCAAAACCTACCTAATTTGCATAATTTTTTTTTAAATATCAAAACCCCTGGCTTTTATTATTTTTTATTCATTCACATACCAAAAATGAGCAAAATCCGTTGAACCTGAACTGACTAATGGCAATTCCCATTTTTGCCAAAAAATTGCCGTGGCTTAAAAGTACGTCGACTGGCGTGCTCCAAAATAGGACGTTCAATATGGGAGCATAGCAGTAACAACTATGCCCAATTTCAAACATGTGGGTCAGTTAGAAATGATTAGATTAGAAAAGATGCATAGTGAAATTGCCAAAATCTACCTAATTTGCATAATTTAAAAAATATCAAAACCCGTGTGATATGTTTTGGTGCCAGTCCTTATTCATTCACATACTAGAAATGAGCAAAATCCGTTGAACCTGAACTGACTTATGGCCATTTCCATTTTTGCCAAAAAGTAGACGTGGCTCGAATGTAGGTCGACTGGCGTGCTCCAAAATAGGACGTTCAATATGGGAGCATAGCAGTAACAACTATACCCAATTTCAAACATGTGGGTCAAACGGTTCCTGAGTTGACCGTAGCCAAATGTTGACGGACGGACGGACAGATAAACGACAGACGACGACCCATGGCAATAGCTCATCTTGACGATGTCAAGGCGAGCTAAAAATCGAATGAATTTAGGTGGCCATTTTCATTTTTGCCAAAAAGTGGGCGTGGCTCGAAAGTAGGTCGACTGACGTGCTCCAAAATAGGACGTTCAAATCTCTCCCATAGAAGTAACAATTGTATGCAATTTGAAACATGTGGGTCAAACGGTTCTTGATTTATCGTTGACCGTAGGCAGACACTAAAATGCATAGTGAAATTGCCAAAATCTACCTAATTTGCATGATTTAAAAAAATATCAAAACCCGTGTGATATGTTTTGGTGCCAGTCCTTATTCATTCACATACTAGAAATGAGCAAAATCCGTTGAACCTGAACTGACTTATGGCCATTTCCATTTTTGCCAAAAAGTAGACGTGGCTCGAATGTAGGTCGACTGGCATGCTCCAAAATAGGACGTTCAAACCTCTCCCATAGGAGTAACAACTATATGCAATTTGAAACATGTGGGTTAAACTGTTCTTGAGTTATCGTTGACCGTAGCCAAATGTTGACGGACGACACCCCACGGCAATAGCTCATCTTGACGATGTCAAGGCGAGCTAAAAATCTATAGATAGCTGTAGTTTAGAAATGATTAGATTAGAAAAGATAGATAGAATAGAAATGAAAGTGTCAATGACACTGTAGCTCACCAAAAAAAAGGACACAAATGAGTGAGTAAGAAGAAGTCAGTCTTAATTGAGCAACCATCGACGTACATTATAGAAACGATTGCCATCTGTATATCGCAATAATAATTTATAAACCAAAATGAATCACAATTTGTGACCGTAGATGGCGCTATACCCGCTTTGTAGCGATGGCGATTGAAATAAATAGGTTATGCTGCGTTCCGACATGTTTTGTAAATCTTTACTCTAATATAGACGTTTTATCGG
>NW_014577370.1:259991-268256 GCF_000485595.1 Priapulus caudatus
AACACCGTCACCATGTAACACACAACACACAACATGTGACAACATCATGTAACACGCAACACACAACATGTGACAACACCGTCACCATGTAACACACAACACACAACATGTGACAACACCATGTAACACGCAACACACGACATGTGACAACACAATGTAACACACAGCAGCTCTCCTCCCCCTCCAGAAATCCTGCAGTCTGTGTGTGCATGCATTATTATACTCCATTGCATTTATTATACCCATTCCTGCTTATTATTTTATTTTACTACACATAGGTTTCTGTTCCATGTGGCAGGCAGGACCTTGACCCGCTGTCAGAAGCATCGTGAACAGTACCCACCATCGTAATTCTCAGATGACATGACTTTTGTGCAGAATTTCACTCATGCTGCACAGTTTAGACTTAACGATAGACATAAATATTTATGATGCTTCTGAGAGCGGGTCAAGGTCTGCCACATGGAACAGAAACCTATGTAGAGTAAAATGCAATAATAAGCAGGAATGGGTATAGTAAAATGCAATGGAGTATAATAATGCATGCACACACAGACTGCAGGATTTCCAATTACAGAACATAGATTCACATTAGATGATCAACAAACAGAAATAGCAGAAAAGTATTCATGCACAGTCATATAATCAGGAGTAAGATAATATAGATCTATATTATCTTACTCCTGATATAATGCAGTCATCATGTGAGTTTTCCCATTGTAGTCACTAGGCACTATTTGAGTGATCACCATGACTCGCTGACAAAGGAGTAATTCTTAGATCTACGCAGGTGTCTATGGTAGTAAACGGGCTCTAAATTCCACATCTTGCTTACCATTGCCGAGTGCGCCAAGACACCAGGCCGATTTGACTTTGACCTGACCTACCCTGATATTAGTAGGCGCTACGTCACATACCTGAGATGTTGCAAGACGCTGTTACTCTCGAGGCCTCCAAATAACGGTCTCAGATTCTTCAGCATGTTCCTATCTAGCCTGCAACAATACAGAGCTGCTAAAGTCGACAAGTATAAGCACGATCGGTAAATTACCCACTCTTTTAGTCTTCACGAAAAACTTTTTGAGTATTCTGTAAAATGTACATGCCCGAATGACCTTATAGTCGCCCATATATTTTGCAGAAATATTTTTGGAATATCTAGTAAAGAAGTGTACACCATACAACTTCGAAACGCCATTAATTTCCAGTGTTAACATTTCCAATTTCGTGATTTTAAATTAAAAACCTTTAGTTCACGACCAGTTTCATTATATTTTATGCGTTTTAAAGCAGGAGCCTGTTGGACAAGTGAGCTTGCAATGTTTACATGCCCGCCGAGATTTCTACATGTCTCGAGCATCTGACGCCCGCTAAATTTGAAGACTGCTCTTTCCTCCAGCCACTTGGCATCAATAAGCCATTTTGTTATATTAACATGTAAGGACTAACAGGCTTAAATACCGAATATTTAAATTGATTAGTGTAGTTAGTGATTGGTGACCTCTCCTACTTAACACTGAACACACGTGTACATAGATATACCTCTTCTTTGGTATAATCTCATAATTTAGTGATACGTCTGCTTAGATTAATCCTCGCTCTAGTGTAATAGGATAAATACGATAAACCCACATGCGCATGCACGCACACACGCACACAATCATATATTATATATATATATATATATGCGTTTATGGTAATAGTACACGCCAGCACAAAATACTGAGACTAATTTATTAATATGATTTTTACATTGAATTAATACTGACACAAATGCTAACCGCAGGCACATTAAAAAGCAACTAACCCAAGAGTAAACTTACTTGACTGACTGTAGTGCACAAACAGGGCTGGCCAGGACCTGGGAAAGCCATTCCAGATCTAAATCTTGGAGATCACATGCCCGCATGCTACAAAACATACATGCGCAAATTAATATGACTCTGCACTGTTTGTTTATGGGTTGTGAACAACTTCTGCAATATAGCCATTCATTTCAAATTTTAGGGGTTGACAATAAATATAAATATGTTAGAACATAAAAGGAACATATTCTAGGACATTACATACATAAAGGACATTACTCTAGGATTAATGCATATTTACAATTGAAGTAGGTTTTGATGATTTTACATTAAAAACTTGTGGTTCGATATTCAGTAAAAACTTTAGAAATATGTCGATGATCTTTTGCTAGCAATGTAGGTAGCGCCACTACATTTACTAACAACTTTAATTTGCGTTACGCGAAGCTTTAGCTGCAGGATACAGACCGAGAACGTTTCTTATTCAATAATTTAAGAGAAGAAGGAATAAGTCTATTCCAAGTCACTCAGTTAAATAGTAATTATGTATCAATAAAATTGCACTTTTGTCAATAGCTATTGGACTCTAAAACATTCAAAATTTAAATTTAAATGTGCAACTACACCAGAGGCAATTTACAGTTAGACGGTAACATAGCAGTGCAGAAAATCTGTGATTTTGAAAACACAGTGCCAGTGGTATTGAAAATATATCTAGGCATATACAATATGCAATAACGACCATAATATACTCTTAAATAATAGAGTATTGGTCCTCTTTAAGTGACACGAATTTTCATTATCGGAAGAAAATGAAAAAAATTCTAGCTTCAAACTGACTAGTGAGAGGGCTTAAAGCAATTATAGTTAAAGGAAATGTCAAGATTTGTTGAGCTTGGGTTATGTCACATGTAGCTGCAACTTGTATGAGATTATCCTCATGAAGCCAGGTTGCATGGGGTGGGGTAGGATTATCGTCATGTAGCTGGGCTGTATTATAATATGAACAACTGTTGTTATTGACCTATCTGTCCGGAGTAACTTACATGCAGCTTTAGCAAAACGTTTCATAATCATTTAGACGGATTGATCAAGCTTAACCGACATAACAAAAATATCCAAGGGGCATAGTTATCTTGCTCAAACAGATAGATCAATTAATACTTACTTAAGATAAGTTAGACTTGTATTCCTTGACCACGCCTGAGCAATGGTTGTGGCGTGTTCTCCAACTTCTAGCACACATGATTCCATACTGAAAACATGACATCAAACGGTAGATATGCGACTGTTTAAAGAAACTTAAAATAGTTAACTGTGTAGCAATATACTGCAAAAAACCTTAACATTTCTTCTTAGACTCATTGTTATTATTTACCTGATACTGGTAAGATTTTTATTCCTCCCCAGTGCATTGGCCAAGATCACAAAATTGGCACTGCTGACCTCGTTTTTCCCTATGCTGGTAACAGAGTAAAATCATTTCCATGATTAATACATAATTCTATGCTAACAATGGCATTCGTTATTGTAATAAAATTATATACTCGATTATTTAATATAATCATTTCAGTATAAATGAATATATTTTAAGGTAACAATAATAAAGTTAAGAACCAAGAGAAATGGGAAACATCATAAGTTGATCTCTATGATTGAACTACAATACCATATACTTAATTAGATGAACCTAGGGCACATGGTAACATATATCACATGTAGACTTACCATAGTTTGCGTAGGCTTTTGTTCTTGCTAAATGCTACAAAGATTCTGTTCAGCCCTTCATCAGACAGATGACAGTTAACCAAGCTACAAAACCAATGTTAATTGTTTATGAGTATAATTAGCTCCAACAACAATAAACTCCACATTTTATATATGCATCCACATTCAATTATTTCCCAGGTCGATTTCACAGAACCAAACAAAGTTGTCCAAGAATCGCGTACAAACTTCACTCACCAAGTTAAATTAAATGTGATGAAAAATTCTTCTTCCCAATGATTGTCTTTTCCATCTGCTACACTTGGGTCATTACAATTACGAAATGACACGCCATCACATTGTGCTTACGATCGCCACATGATGGCGCCATCGGAGCAAGCTTAACGCAAGGACGCAAACGCGAGCTTACCTGAGGCCTTCCATCTTATCCATGCACAGCGCCACCTCCCCTGCACCGATGTCGTCGATGTTGCAATTGTCTAGCGTCACAGACACGGGCGCGGCCAGATTGACCGTTGAGAGTAAGTACCCCATCGCGAACAGATCAGGCGCGCTGACAATGCAGCCCGTCAGGTCGAGGGTGCCACCCTCGAATATGGGCATCACCGCCGCGGCCGTCTCCGACTCGTGCACCTCCAGCGCCATCTGCATGAGCGTCTTTGCGAGCTCCTGCTGCTGCCGGCGATTGCCGCTGCCGCCGGCCGCGTGGTAACTGACGAGGCGTGCGATCATCGTCTTCACGCGCCGCATGCACGCCTCACTCCTCTCCACGAGCGGGGGCAGCGGCAGCGGCGGCCGCATGAACGGCAGTCCCGCGAAGAATCGGTAGACGACCTCCAGCCGGCCGTCGGCGTAGTACACCGGTGCGTCGTCGGCGGTGGCGCCCCCTCGCAGCAGCAGCGCGAGCGAGGCGAGGTACTCCTGCACGGTGAGATGATCGAAAAGGTAGAAGGTCTGCCAGCACTGCTCGAGGGCGCCACCGTCGCTCTCGCGCACGCACGTCATGAAGCAGGACAGCAGGTGGCGCTTCTCCGCGAGGCCATACGCGCGCAGGTCGTCCTCAGAGAACATCAGCTGCCGGGCGAGCACGCCCGCCAGCGCCATGTCGGCCATATTGAGAATCGAGTCGAGCTCGGTCGCGATCACCGTGCCGACATCGTCGTCGGCGTTGTTTTCGTGGCAATGTCGCCGTGTCGCCAGCTGGCAGAACACCTTCGAGTAGACGCCGGTAACGGTTCGCAGGTCCGGGACGTCGAGCGGTGCCGCGCCGCCGCCGCCCCGCCGCTGCTGCTGCTGCCGCCGCCGTGCGTCGTCGTACACCTGGCAGATGAGCCGGCAGCAAACAGGCACCGAGCAGAGGCTGAACACGTTGAGATTCGAGCGCAGGTGAGCGAACACGCGCTCCGCGTATCCACCGTCGCCGCCGTCGCCGAAGTAACGCGCGACGTACTCGCGCACACCGTCGGACGAAAATCCGAGGATCTCGACGACGCGATGGAACGCGTCGGCGACAGGTATCGCCGCGCTCGGCCGCGACGTCACAAGCACGTGCGCGCCTGACAGCAGGCGACCGGCGACGAGGCTCCCGAGGAGCTCGCGCACGCCGACGGCCGCCGCGACGTCCGTCGTGCCGGTGCCGCCGCGCGCGAACGCCGAGTTTCCATCGTCGGATGCGAGTTCGTCGAAGCCGTCGACGACGATGAGAACATAGGGGGCGCTGCGCTGCAGGAACGCGGCGACGGCGTCACGGGCCGCGCCGGCGCTCGTGTGCACGTCGAGGAGGAGGTCGAGGAGCGAGAGCTTGCGGCCGGAGAGCCGGTTCAGCTGCTTGCCGCGGAAGAGGAAGGCGAGCTTGAAGCGGCCGGAAAACGCCGCGTCTCCGCACGCGTCGATCTCGTTCGCCCAGTCACAGACGAGCCGCTCTGCCATGACGCTCTTACCGATGCCTGCGTTACCTGCACAGAAGGGCGGGAGAAGCAACAGTGCCGTGAGCATGATGTATGCTTACAGAGGCCGCCATTAAGGTGGCCTTAGTTCGGATTGCATTTTAATGCGAAGCGACGCAATGCATTGCAACTCACTGTGACGGAGTGCTTAGGTCGACAACGACGCGACTGACAGCGACGAGCAGCGACTGACACTGGCAGTCGCAGGCAGTCGCAGAAGGTGCTTAGGTCGAAGCAACGATCGCCTATAGAATATAGATTGCGCTATATACTATATACTATATGATCATGTGATCGTTCAAAATGGCGATGTCCACGTTACAGGTTTGTTGACGGTCAAATTACAATGAAATTATCAAAATTTTCGACAGAGCTCAGAGACACGAGTCGCGTCGGCGCGGAGTTGGGCCTTACATGCGAACATGGGTGAGCAAAATAGCATCAATATCGCAAAATAGCATCTCATTCACAAAACCCCAAGATATCACGCGAGCTACACAAACGTGATCGATCAATTGTTCTTATGGTGCAAAGAGGTAATAAAAGTAAGGCATCTCGCACCTTGCAATGATAGCTTCAGAAGCATTATATAGATCACCCAGTGACAACTACTGCCAGTGGCTGTAAAATACTGAAAGCATTGAAAAAAAAATTTAAACAAAAGGTGGAAATATTTCAGGAAAATCAAGTGTTATTTTAGTGACTAGAAGTCTGACACACCTAACACAAGCACGGTTGGTCTGTAAATCTTTTCTTCCATGTCGCTAAGGAGTTGCTCCACCCTGATAGGCTTCTTGGCCTTGCTGACGGCGTTGCATAGCTGAGGACAGCTGGGCACCTCCATGCACACGGATCCCATGCGTGAGCGTGTCTTCCATGCATCCTCAATCACAAGCTGTGTGTAGGTCTCGTCTAGCGTAATGCTGCGCACGCCTGCAACGTGGACGACATGAACTTCTCGCAATCGCAGCCATGGCTGTCGGCTGACACGACGCAAGACGCGAGTTTCACCTCGTGTCACGGTGTCACAATGGCGATACTCACAAAAAAAGCAATAAAGCAACATTTTGATTTGCCGCAAATTTAAAAAATTTTACCGGTCTAGTTAGAAAATGTTAATTGCATCTCCCTTGGCACGATTAAAAGCTTTAACGAATCAAAATTGTGGTTTTCTTTTGCCACTATGGATGTTCGACTGAGCATCAGAAACTAGTTTGGTTCTGACGTTCGACCAAGCACTGGAAATTATGCCACCTACTGGGCAAATTGATACTAATCTACACGATAAAATAACACCACAAATAACCACCCACCATGAAGATTACTATGGTTACCCTAATAACGGTTGTAAGTGGCCACTGATTAATTGAGCCAGCACCGTTTCGAGGTTTGCGCACGTCAGCACATAGAAAAAATGATCGAGCTCATAGCGATCCATTGTGTGACGGTCATTAGTGCATGGTCACATCCGTGCGTGATGATGCGTTTTCACGTGCGCACCTTTTAGGCCTACGTCGTTGCGATATAGCATCGATCCACTCTTGTGATATGCTGCCAGTCTCTTTGCGTATGCTATCACGTCTGCTGCAAAGATAACAGTCACACTGCAACATCTCAATGAGCCTTTTCATTCCAAACTTTAAATAATCGCAGGTTTTGGCCAGTTGGTGTTAAAGCGTGCCTACTGCATCCTTCAGTCGGGTGGTCTCATTATGGCCGTTGGAAACCAGATAAAGTTTTCCCTGTCAAATCCCTATTAAGATTTAATTGTTTCAAAGTGTGGTCACAGTGCCTGGCAGTAGCAGAGTTTTATAAATACAAATGTCCTGGTGAAATGAATAAATTATAGAGATAGATGGAAGCTAAATCAGAAGCTTCTGCATTTAACTAAATATGATAAACTTACCGTCACCCGAGATGATTCCAACTAATGGTATGTTCACATCTAAAAAAAAAAAGCAAGCAAGATGCCCTGATATATGTTATACTAGCCAAACACTTAAGTGTGTATACCAAGAAACCAATACAAATTATCTGACAATATTCAAGGAGTGCTGCCAATTTATAAACACACATGCACACGATTAATAAAATTCTACCGATCCTACCTTGTATTTAAAACGAACAAATAGACGAACTATAGGAATATCACATTTTAAAATTAAAATAAAGCCGTCTACGCTTCCTACAATGTCAGAAATTTCTCATCAATAATAAATTAGATGGTTGCCTTTTTGAACTTACCACTATGCTTAGAATCTTCATCTTCATCAGGAATAGGACCAAAGACTTCTGAAGAACGAAACAATGTAATATAATACGTATTACACAGAGGCAGCCACGTACGTATCTATCCAAATATGAAATGCAATCACGCATGGACTAGCCAATTTACCACTAGCCATAACACGCCTAGACCTTTAGGTTTCAGGTCATAATACATGATTTATGCATGTGTAGGGGCAATTCTCCTGAAACGATGGCTCACCTATTTACAAATGCATATGCAGTATAAGAAAGCATGCCCTCACGCAATCCCCTGCAGCCGCGCCTCACTTTCCCGACCTCTATACTCACTGCACAGCAGTGTCTCACGCCCGACCCATGTACTCACAGACACAGCAGTGTCTCACGTCCCGACCCATGTACTCACTGACGCATTGATCAGTGTCTCACGCCGAACCCCTATACTCACTGTTGCAGCAGTGTCGTGGGATGCGGTGTCTCACGAGGCACAGGCAGACGACGGCCGCGATGGCCCCGATCGACGACAGCACGGTGACGTA
>NW_014577370.1:268519-272010 GCF_000485595.1 Priapulus caudatus
TGGCACACCAGTGTCTCACTCCCGATCCCCGTACTCACTGGCACAGCAGTGTCTCACTCCCGATCCCCGTACTCACTGGCACACCAGTGTCTCACTCCCGATCCCCGTACTCACTGGCACAGCAGTGTCTCACTCCCGATCCCCGTACTCACTGACGCATCAGTGTCTCACGTCCGACCCATGTACTCACAGACACCGCAGTGTCTCACGTCCGACCCATGTACTCACAGACACAGCAGTGTCTCACATCCCGATCCCCGTACTCACTGACACAGCAGTGTCTCATGCCGAACCCCTATACTCACTGATGCAGCAGCGTCGTGGGATGCGGCGTCTCACGAGGCACAGGCAGACGACGGCCGCGATGGCCCCCATCGACGACAGCGCGGTGACATACGGCGCGTAAGTGGCCATGCGGCCCAGCATCCACGCGACGAGCACACCAAGGAAGCTGCCTGCAAGCCCGCCGACGGTCGCCGCGAAGCCATACACGCCGACCGTCGCCGCGTCGAGGCACGTCATCGCCGCACACGGACGTCTCACTGCGCGAGAATGAGAAGAGAGGGGGGATAAATAATGATGAGTTGTTCCTTCTTCTCACTGCGCGAGAACGAGAAGAGAGGGGAAATAATGAGTTCTTCCTTCACTTCTTCCTTCTTCTCACTGCGCGAGAAGGAGAAGAGGGAGAAAAATAATGAGTTCTTCCTTCACTTCTTCCTTCTTCTCACTGCGCGAGAAGGAGAAGAGGGAGAAAAATAATGAGTTCTTCCTTCACTTCTTCCTTCTTCTCACTGCGCGAGAAGGAGAAAAGGGGGAAAATTAGTTCTTCTTCTTCTACTTTTTTTTACTTCCTTGCTCCTCACTGTACAAGAATCAGAAAAGGGGGAAATTTGTTATTTTTTTTATCACATTGCACGAGAATAGAATAGGAAAAACGAATGTGATCTTCTTTTCTTCTTCCTCCTTCTCACTGTGCGAGAATGGTAAAAGAAAGAATGAACGAGTTATTTTTCTTCTTAGTCCTCTCCCTTTTTACAGTGCAATAATCGAAATAAGAAAAAAGAGCCGCAGAGCGTCTGGGCTCATCTGCAGGTCTGTTTGCTATCGATTATAAACGTAAAATTTCAAGGTCGTGCCTAGTACCACATTGTTCAGGTGCAGATAAGCGACACGCAGTTGCGACACATCATTGTTAGGACACGCCCCACTATCGCAGATGGAGGGTAGCGGGAGGGTGGGGGAGGGGGGGGGAGGGGGGGGAAGGGGCGGGGGAGGGGTGGGGAGGGGGAAGCGGGTTGACGGTGGGGCGAGCGGGGCTCTATAGCAAAAGCAGTTCACTCCTTTGTTAACAGTCAACAAAATCCATGTTTAACCCCTCTCTTGAGGGTCAAAGGTTATCCGACACTTACTCTTGCATGTCAGCAGAAGGACATTTCATGCGTCCTATTCAATTTAAAGCCATAAAACATGCTAGGTCACCGCTGAAACAAAAAGTTTTCAACTCGCTCCGTCAGGACCATGTCCTCAGAAAAATGTCTAAAATTCTGCCCTGTGCCATTTTGACCTTTGACTCTGTGTGACCTCCAATTTCGGCACAGTGATGCTTTTCCTACCATTAATGCTATACACCGACTATCACGTAGCCTAGGTCGAGCCGTTTTAGAATTGTGCCGCGAATTTTCTGCATTTCCTCCCTATACCTTAAGTTAAGGAGTGAATGTTCTCCCAACTCGTTTTCGGATTACCCCCCCCACGTCCCGAATATCGTGACCGTACGTCGAGCGGTTAAGATTTGTGCCCAACTGTTGACGGACGGACGCACGGACGGACGGACGGACGCACGGACGCACGGACGGACGGACGATCATGCGATTCTACAAGCTGCATCTGACTATGTCAGATGAGCTAAAAACAATTGAGATCCTCTTAACTTCTTCCTCCTAACTGTGGGAGAATCGGAAAAAGAAGTACGAATAAGATTTTCTTCTCATTCCTCATTCACTTTGAAGGCGTCTCCTTGGAATTTACTTTCAACATTCCAGTGTGAGAAACAAAAATTAAAAACTATAAATATTTACAGCTATGGCCGATGCTTTTATCAAACCAACAGGCTTCCTATCAATCTTTGGAGCACTCTGTTCATGGCGCTGTCACACCTTCGTATGAAAGCCAGCGTATACCAACGTATGAAAAATTTGGTGAATATGCTGGCGTACTTTTATGGGTAAGCTTTGTATAAGTTAAGAGCATGCTAAAGCACATTGAAGCACGCTGGGGTGCAAATCCACTTTAGGCACCTTAGGTATCACGAAGTGATGCACAGATTTCTGTGTATCATCAACTGATGCACAGAATTTCCGTATATCAAGGAATGATGCAAAAACCCTAACCCTAACCCTAACCCTAACCCTAACACACTTCGTGATACCTAAGGAGTAAGGTTATACTTTATGAATATGACTTAGGGTTAGGGTTAGGGTTAGGGTTTTTGCATCATTCCTTGATATACGGAAAGTCTGTGCATCAGTTGATGATACACAGAAATCTGTGCATCACTTCGTGATACATAAGGTGCCTAAAGTGGATTTGCGCCGCACGCTGGTATACGTCGTAGTACGGCGAGGTCGTACGTCGTGCGACGGTGATGTTGATACTGCAATGTCTAGTGCGGTTATGATTTGAATCGTTGAGCGGCAGCCTTTTTATAGGTTACGACACGTGATCGTCGGCGATACGCTGCCGCGTATCGCCGTGCATAAGTTAGACTATCGTTGGGCATAAGTTGTGAACGCCAGCAACACGCTAAGCATTCGTTGGTATAAGTTATCTATAAGTTATCAAAACGTTCTATATACGTTACTAATACGTTAAGTATACGTCCAACTCGTTATAAATACGCTATGTATACGCCCAAAATTGAAAAAAACATCGATATTTCAGCGTATGCCAGCGTTTTAGAAAATTTTTGATACGTCGGCATACGCTGGCTAAATCGTCAAGGTGTGACAGGGCCATTACCTGGGTCGCATATATAACAACAAGTGCCGCGGAGCGACAGCGCTCATCTAACGTCTACTGCGGTGACTCTGTGGTGGAGTGGTGGGATTCTAGTAAACCCTGTTAGTCCCAAATGTGTTCACATACGCGTCGAAACAGTGGAATGCACAGGGATGGTATCAGGAACCTTCTCAAAAGAATGTTCGTTGGGATCGTTATGAAAGTTGCCACGAGATGGCGCGTACGTTTAGGTGTCTTCAGATTAAAGATGGAAGCTCCCATCATACGTAGTAGCAACAATAATTTGCAAGACAGAATAGGTAAGCACTCATCCATTTACCTACGCAAGCCTACAGGCTGCAATAGAGAGCTGCCACCTGTAACCAATTAACGCAGGCAAAAACTACACAGTACCACCACCACATGCACTGGCAGTGGCCACTGCCAGTGGCATACGTTACATGTAACATACTGACAGTACAGAATGCCATAGA
>NW_014577370.1:272878-274717 GCF_000485595.1 Priapulus caudatus
AATGTTCCCCCTTCTTTTACACCTCTTGACCTTTGACCTTTGACCCCCAGCTTCGACATCCCAACTCGTTTTGACGATCCCCCCCCGATGTGCCGAATATCGTGACCGTACGTCGAGCGGTTAAGATTTGTGCCCAACTGTTGACGGACGGACGGACGGACGGACGGATGATCATGCGATTCTACAAGCTGCATCTGACTATGTCAGATGAGCTAAAAATAGTCATGTATGTAACACGTTCTGCCCGTATGCGTCTCTCCCTAGATGACAAGGCCTTGTAGCCATGCAGCACATGATATAATCTGTATGTATGCTCTGGACAAATACCCCACACCCAATGTACATGCTATTAGTCATTACTACAAATATGATAGTTCCTGGAAAACGATTTGTAAACTGAAATGAGTAAGCTCATTGAATATGAATCAGCACTTCTAATACTCTGCTACTCAGAAGACTCAAGAAAAGAAATGCAAACAAGTGTTCCAAGGGGGTGGCACCAGATATTGCCCGACAGGTAGTGCTGGGGTACAAGGTTCCTGGTGGGTGTGGAAGTGGGGGGGGGGGCTCAGATGGTGAGCAGGAGCCAAAGACTAATCAAAATTAGGGAGGATTTGATTTCCCCCCAAATTGTACTGCAAGTAGTGTATTATTCTCACTTTTAATAGCAGCTAATGCGACACACATAACAATGCTAGTGCTAGATAGCTGGATGGATGGATGGATGGATGGATGGATTGATGGTTGGACGGATGGATGGGATGAACGGATAGCTGGAGGAATGGGTAGGGGTTCAATAGTTGGATAGATTAATGTGAGGGTTGATGAACGGATGGATGGTAGGGTGGATGGGTGGATTAGTTGATGTAAGGATGATTGCATGCATGGATGGAGATGGATGGATAGATGGATGGATCGATGGACGAATGGATGGATGGACGGTGGGATGGATGAGTGGGAGGGTGGATTAATGGACGGGTGGGTGGTTAAAAGTATCATGTGTGTGTGTGCAGTGCGTTTGTGGATGGATGGACGAATGGATTGATGGATGGATGGATGGTTGGATGGATGGATGGATAGATGGATGGGTGGATGGATTGTTGGATGGATGAATGAATGGATAGTTGAATAAATGAATGGATGGATGGACGATTGAATAAATGAATGAATGAATGGATAAATGGTTGAATGAATAAATGAATGAATGGATGGATGGATGGTAGCTCTAGAACTATAGCACTTCGCCCGTGGCAGAGCGAAGGGCTATATAGTTCTAGAGCTAGCTGGACGGACTTGCGGCCCCGGTTTTTGCGCGCAGCGAGCTGCGCCCCAACGCGAATACGCCGCCCCCTTTTTGTCCACTTTAGACAGATATCTGAGACAGGGGTCTGAAAACGCATTACGCGAAAACTGGGCGCAATCCAACCGACATTTCGCGATGGACAGCAGTAGGCCATCTCCAAACGGCCCCTAAACGTTTTTTGGGGTGGCGCGCCTCATGGCTAAGACGTAGTGACTCCTACAAGAAACCTCAAGAAATGCTGTCAATCAGAGACCACGCGCTCGCTCATTCACCCAAGGCCGCCGTAGCCGAGCCGGTGTAGGTGTGACGAAAACTGCGCGATGTTACGCTTCCCGCTATACGGATTCGCGCGCCCGCCCCCCTTCCGCGCGCGGAATTCGTAAAGCGGGAAGCGCGGAAAACTACATACAACACACCGCGGTCGCGTGCGCCCAGTCCCGCGGAAGTGCGCGGTTTAACCGCTCTTGGCGGTCGGGGAACAACGCATCTTTTGCGCAACGCCATCTTGTACCCGGTCTCTCTGGATATTTTTCCTC
>NW_014577370.1:274727-293459 GCF_000485595.1 Priapulus caudatus
CAATGGCAAAGCAAATCGAAGCAACCAATCACAAGGCGCTATATTCTTTGCTATGTTATACCGTTTGCGAAAAACAAATTCGCTGGCCGGCGAATACTGCGAGCACGTGGTGGCGTGGCCGTGCCAGTTTTTACATGTAGCTAATCTGTAGATACTGCTGGCAAAGCAGCCGCAGCAACAAATACTCGCCCCTGCCGCGCAGCGCGCAACAAGCAAGCAGCAGCAGCAAATGCCCGCCGTAGCCGAGCCGGTGTAGGTGTGACGAAAACTGCGCGATGTTACGCTTCCCGCTATACGGATTCGCGCGCCCGCCCTCCTTCGGCGCGCGAATTCGTATAGCGGGCAGCGCGAAATACTACATACAACACACCGCGGTCGCGTGCGCCCAGTCCCGCGGAAGTGCGCGGTTTAACCGCTCTTGGCGGTCGGGGAACAACGCATCTTTTGCGCAACGCCATCTTGTACCCGGTCTCTCTGGATGGATGCCGAATGAACAGATGTATTGATGGATACGGAATATAGGCCTATAGACCGGCGGATGGATTCATTAGTGTATGTAGGGGGGGGGGGTGACACAGCCAGTCAGAGAAATTAGACAGATGGATGTAGTGTATCAATTGTTGTTTGTTTACAATCTAGATGCAAGTAATTCACTATAGGCCTACTGTCAGTACTGATCACATTCCATAGCTAAATCAGTAAATGGTTAGATAACTTGATAAGGAACACGGCCTATATAGAGTGAGGATAACCCGACCAGGCTTCCAACGATCGACTGTTTCACGTCGTGAGAAGCGAAAAGGGGTCGAAAACGGAAAAGGTAATATAGTGCTAGTGCGTGTCTAAATCGCGGCCACGCTTGCCTTACCCGTGGTGGTGGTATTCATGATGCCGACACGTATTTATAGCCTTCTTTCCCTTCGGTGCAGTGGCGGACGCATAGCCATAGATACGTACCGGTACGGAGTACGGCATACACTTCCCCTATGACATGCGTGCACACCCCTGGCTTGGGCCGCAAGTTCCATGAATTCCGGGGCCTCCAGTTCCACGAATTTCTATGAGCACACCAGGAATCAGCCGGGTCTCATAACTTCATAAGATTAAAAAAATTGTTTCGGCGAGTGAAACGGCTCGATCACACTAATGGTTTATTAACGAAGTAAACAGTTTGAGGGAGGTAGACCACAGACAATAGATAACTGATATGCACAAGCATCTATGCACAGACTAGCGGGACTGTCTCTAGTGTTTACCTCCTACATAATACGACAGCTCTGCCATCTACCGGCAGGAATGCACTCCTGTAGCCCAAGGAGCTATATATATGTTTATATATAGCTCCTTGCTGTAGCCTACCTCTGCCTGTAATGTGGAAATCACGTAATGACTAATGCAGATCTGTTCGCAGATCACTACATGTCGTTTGACAAGCAACGTTAATCCAATGACGTAATCCAAAAGAAGTAACCTGACGTCAAAGGTATTTTACCAAACGTGTTCAACAATACTATGTGTTCATAACTTCATATCGGTAACAACGTGGCATATATTATACACAGGATCTTGGAACAGTGTCAGAGTCAGTACTAGTCCGAGCCGACGCAGACCCCAGTAATGGGTAATAAACCCGCACCCTCAGATTAGCAAAGCGGAGTTTACGTCTGCATTTGCGGACTAAGTCAGTACGTAAAAACTGAAAATAATACCAATTAATATGATTATGAACGCTCATTCACAAATACTACCGAGTGCGTACCGTACGTAGGCCTAGTCCGAGATTCCTCTGACCAATGCCCACACCGACGATTTTGGTGGATTTGGTGTGGCCCTAGCTCTAGTACTATAGCCCGCGGATCGCTGCGGCAGCGATCCGCGGGCTATAGTACTAGAGCTAGTGTGGCCCTAACCCACACCAAATCCACCAAAATCATCAGTGTGGGCATTGGTCAGAGGAATCTCGGACTACCGTAGGCCTAGCCACAAGTTCCCTTCTCGCTTATTGCTTAACACTACGTTTTCAACTTGGCACACATACTTACACGCACGTACACGCGGGTACACGCAGATACACGCATGTACACGCACGTATACACGCACGTATACACGCGGCTACACGCACGTGCACGCGGGTACACGCGGATACACGCACGTACACGCGGGTACACGCGGGTACAAGCATGTGCATGTGGGTACACGCAGATACACGCACGTACACGCGGGTACACGCGGATACACGCACGTGCACGCAGGTACACGCACGTACACGCAGATACACGCACGTACACGCAGATACACGCACGTACAAGCGGGTACACGCACGTACACGCGGATATACGCAGATAAACGCACGTACACACGGGTACACGGAGATACACGTGGGTACACGCAGATACACGCGGATACACGCACGTACACGTGGGTACACGCACGTACACGCGGGAACACGCACGTACACGCGGGTACACGCACGTGCATGCGGGTACACACAGGTACACACACGTACACGCGGGTAAATGCACGTACACGCGGGTACACGCATGTACACGCAGATACACGCAGATACACGCACGTACACGCAGATACACGTACGTACACGCGGGTACATGCACGTGCACGCAGATACACGCAGATAAACGCACGTACACGCAGGTACACGCGGGTACATGGAGATACACGCACGTACACGCGGGTACACGCACGCACAGGGGGAGGGGGAGGGGAAACTAGGGGGGTCCGGGGGCCTGGTCGAATCACTGGCAGCAAGAACAAGTCCGCACCTGCAGCTACAACACACATGCATCTATTGACTATATATAACAACATTATATATAGTTATATATAACTACTACAGGCCTCGACGCTTATTTTCAGATCTGGTTGTCCGTCGCAACAAGGAAGCAATTTGTTTACTTGTGCCCTAGATGGTTTGATTTTACTTGGGTTGCCAATAACTTTGACTTGTGCAATCTGAGGAGCCATTAAATGCGGCTCGGTGTTTGGTTGCAGTGCACAACTATCAGTATTATCAGGAGTGTAAATATAGAGATCTGAATATTATATATAGATAGGATATATTATATATATACATATATAACATATTAATAGATGTAGATACTATATTAATGTATAATTGTACACTCCTGATATTTGCCAGTATTCCCTGGGCGTGCATATAGGTGCTGCGAGCATTGACAGCAGTGTGTCTGGCGCGCGCGTTGCATGCGTGCTGCGGTGTGTATTAACACTTGCAGTATTTATATATCGTATTACTTGTGTATAAACCGCGGCTTTGTACACACTTCCAATAAAAAAATCAGGGGGTGCGACTTATAGACAGGTTAGAGAAATCTGTGTTATGTACCAATTGTTTGTACCAACTTTTCAGACCGTGCAAGATAGGTGTGGTGATACTTATAATATATCCTATGAATTATACTAACTACGAGTAAATCACAGATCATGTAAAATCGTAATGAAATTCAACGTTTATGATTTTCATGCTGCACGGGTGAGTTGTTGTGTTCATTACCGATTGCCTGCTTTTCCTCACACACGAAGAGTTTTGCTGTCGCCTCACTCATCGTAGCGATGCCACCCCCTACATATTCAGTAATGAATATGCTCCAACGCGACATTATAAACAATGTAACCCACCACCCCAAGTACATAAATCAATGTCCCCATGGCCCCGCCAGGGGGTATCGCATTGCCGCTTCTGAATCATCTGGTAATGTGTAGGCATGGTGGTGCTTTTCAGGACCTTTGAAACGTGTTGAAGTGAGAATGTGTGCGATAGCGGCCCTGGCTCAGAGGATATTAAAGGCCATTCAAATTGACCTCATCGAGACTGGGCCATAGTTGATCGAATGCTAGCAGTACCTGGCACCTTGTGTAGTTAATAAGTACATTACCTTATAGCCAAACGCGTTATTCAGCATACGCTCTCAAGCATTCAATATCGACTGCTAATTATTAGCAGTAAATGTCTAATTGACCAGTCCGTAAAATTTGGTAATCTGGCGACAACGCTAAAATTTATAGCCAACGAAAATAAACATCGAGTTCGTTTCGGTGTACGTCACATGTTTGCTAGCCGGATGTTGAAGCATCGAATTGTTGTCCGGCGGGTAATTGTTTTGCCTAGTGTTATTATTTGCCTAGTTGCCACATAATTATATGTTGCTTGTAATCGTCAAGAACTCCGTAATATTCTATTTATTCGCAATCACCCAAAGTAAAACCATAACCGTACGGAATCGGCACTCAGACCTACTAATGGATCGAAATCACTGACGGCCCGACGCATACGTGCGAAAATGTCCGGTGCACTATAATCTGTATGACATCCGCTCGCCGGTTTGCCGGTTACGGCTCGCATGGCGTTTGTAACTGTCCAACAACCGATTTCTTGGACTGCGATTTCAATGACATTTTTCTTAGTAACGCAGCAGTGATATTGGACACAAAAGCTAAACGCTTTGGCTTATAAGGTAATGTACTTTATTGAACTGACACAAGGTGCAGTACTCGTAGCATTCGTCAACCTTGTGCATATCGATGGTCGAATTATGCCTTTAAGAAATATTAAACAACGAACTTTTCAGTTGTCGCGATCGGCAATAGGCAAGAGAATAACTTGTCCGACATAGACTTTCACTTGTCCCGGGCCAATCGGACAACCGTGTAGTGTCGAGGCTGTACTATACAACTGATAGTCTACTATACAACTATAACTACTATATAAGAAAGTATATGCTAATCTATAACAACTATAACTACTATAACAACTATATATAACCATATAACGTTGTTATATATATAGTCAATAGATGCGTGTGTGCTGTAGCTGCAGACCTGTGCGGACTTGATCTTGCTGCCAGTGGGTCGAATGGGAATTCTTGCCGAGGTGGCCCCCTCAATTGCCAGTAGCAGCAGCGCCTCCAAAGCTGACTCACTCAGCCTGTTCCTCATGTAGCCATTCCCATTAATAAAAAATAAAAAAAATTTAAACGTGGCGCAACGATTGAAACGGGGGTGAGGGAGTTTTCCCAAACGGGGCAGGCGCGCCCGGTTTGCGCAACGTAGGGAGAAGCCTGACGCGGGTACACGCACGTACCCCCATGCTACACTTGGCGCCCCATAGTGATTTCGTAACGAAATCGCTCGCAGTAGCTGATTTCGTAACGAAATCACTCGCAGTAGCTGATTTCGTAACATAATCAGTCATGCTACACTTGGCGCCCAGGGGTGCCAAGTGTAGCATGATTTCGTAACAAAATCACTCGCAGTAGCTGATTTCGTAACGAAATCAGTCATGCTACACTTGGCGCCCCATAGTACGCAGCATCGATGTGCACAGCCACTGACGCGTGCCTTTCGGGCCGCTTTTTTCGGCGACGTTATATATTGAAAATATAATGTGAGAATGTCGTGCGATAGCGCCCTGGCTCAAAGGATGTTAGGAATATTACACAACTAGAAATTTTTTAGTTGTCCAATCGGGCAACTAGCCAAACGAATAACTTGTCTGACATAGACTTAATTTCACTTGTCCTGAGCCTCATATCATAGCGCTTCGCAATCTGCTATGAATAAAAAACAGCTCACAATAACCAGCCTATTTCATCAGATTCCTTCTAACTAGACTTCTAATAAGACTGAATCAGAACACACTAAATGCCCTTATGATGGTGTCTGTGGAAGGCCCATCAGCTCAGGACTTCCCCTTCCATGAGGCAGCAGATGCCTGGGCAGCAATTAGGAAAAGGAAACTGGGAATTTAAAGCCTTTATTACGATATTTGATTTTCTACTCATTAACGGCGCTCAATCCGAATAAAATATAGCGAAATATGGTTTCACCTTATAGTATATTTATTTGTATTTTTTGCACATTGCTTTATAACATTTTACTGGTTACATTCACACTAGTATACAATTTGAACAATGAAAAATGACTCATGACTCTTGACTCAACCCAAATTATTTTGAAATATAGGTCATAAATTTTGTGCAAAAATGCTCCAAAATAAGGCTCAGATTGCACCAGAGAGCATCTAAAATCCCTGAGCTGGACCTCGGCCGCAAGTGACTTCGCGCTTCGCGCATGTGATGTGCACTTCGCGCACATAATTTCAAATAATAACCAAAGTACTCCTCTAAAGTTCCCAGTTTCACATGTTTGAATTTTAGGTTGTGGACCACCCTGGTGTCTGTACGCTACAATTTGGTGCGCGATTGGCGCGCAACAGGCCCATACCAGTTTGATGTGGGATAAAATTTTGCAGTTTGTACGTGGTATAAATCGATAGTACCAAGGTACTGTCCGAGATTTTTCACTGCATTCCCACAGCTAGTTCTACCTATGAATGTAGTACTGTTCTCTACTACATTAGTTGTGGGTCCCATGCCTACCTAGGATAAATAGAGTTATACTACAATATCTTGCAAACACTGAAACATGGTTGCAAGCCATGTAATGTATGTGTTGCATCCTATGGTTGCATCAAGAATTACTGTAGTTGATTTAATGAGAAGTTGGTGATCTATAGTTTATTTTTAATTGTTGTTACTTGCATCTACCGTGATTTAATTTTGTCTCTGCATAGGCCCAGGTATTGATTCAACAACAAACTTAATAATGCACTAATCTATAGATTTACTATAATAATATGTCTATTTATTCCTTGCTACAACTAGGCCCCTAAGTGCATATATATATATATATATATATATGGACTTTTTATTTCATTCGGCTATTATCCGTGGATACAGTAACAACTGAATAGATCAAATATTGGGGTCATCTCTTATCCACAACACGTAGGATCTCTATATACTTAGCATTGTAACTTTCTTTTAGGTGAATGTCTGCACAGATATAGTTTCAGTAGCCATCACGTCTTGCAAGGGTCATCAACATGACAGCCCCACTGGGCATCCAGGTGGTGGACAAAATTTGCTGTAAATGCCACAGCAAAAACGTTTGGTAAGAAGGTTATGGAAATCTACATGCATATATTGTGTATCAATGAGAATACTGTGTTGTCAAGTTTCCCACCCTCTCCACATCCTTATTTAGTGATTTTCCTAATTGTTTTTTGTTGTTGGAATCTAAGGGCCCAAGTTTGACCCCGATTACTGTGTGAGTGGAGGTACCTACCTTATTTTCTTGCTGATCATTTCTGAACTCTAAGTGACGAATTGACTTCATTACAGTATTGGTCACCCTCATTGCCTTCTGAAGTATCTCTATACGTGTAATATGCTATTTAATAATGAATGTGGTTTACAATGGCTTACTGATCTCCCACAGGTACAGAAGTTATATCTTGGTGTTCACTTTCTTGTGCTATACTGCTTATCACTTGTCAAGGAAGCCCATTAGTATTGTACAGGTATGCACATCTGTTCACATCTATTACCAATGTTAAAGGGCTATCCTCCACACGCGAGCACATTTCATTATTTAAAATATGAATTTCTACTACAGTAATGTGTCAATTATCACATTAATTGCATAGGTTTTGTAGTTTGTCACAGTTTTAAAGTTAAAAGTGATTGATGGTGTAACATATATATCTGTCAAATAAAGAAACTTGATCGTGAGCAAATTCTTCTCGTGTGCTATATACACTGCGAATGTGCACGTGATAAAATTACACTAAATATGTGTTCATTTTATTGCTGTTAGAATGTCCTTCATGGAAATTGCTCAGCCTTACCAGGCTTTAACAGTTCGGACCCTAACGCGTGCGACTGGGCACCATTTGGTAAGTTTCACTAGCAGGTATTGGTGTCAAATATCTTTATAGTAATGGTGAAAAGATTGTGCCGGTTCCTTAATTTCCTTGTTTCCTCATTGGTACAGTCGATTGAGTTGTAGTGGCAATTACATTCTGGAATTGTCTATGATAGATTTTAACTAGTATTCGTGAACTATTCATTTTTTGGTTGCAATGTTTTTATTACTGTTTTTTGTTATTATATATATATATGTGATTGCAGTCACCAGGGTTATTTGTCTTGTGGGGAAGCTAATGTGAACTTTTAGGTTTGGTTGCTTACTTGGATAACTTTTTGATCATAATATGCCCTGATTTTGAGCCTAAACGTTTAAATACTGCTGCAGATCACTCTAACTATATGGAACTGGAAGGAGCCTTAAACTATGGATATCTCTTCTCGTATGCGATTGGCATGTTCTTTGTGTAAGTTGGCGTAACTGTAATGATGTTAGATGCATGTTAAAAGAGAGTAAAAGAGAGAGTGCACAGCTAAAATTGCATACAATCTCCGTATCAATGCTTCCTGACTCGAGTTGTTTCTTCCTCTACCAATTTTACGCTTCTCCACAACACCAACATTTCAACGTTATGCAACAAGCTGACAGGCATTGGTTGCATTTATTAAGTTTTTTATTGGAAATGTATTCACTGAATCCACACACCAGTACAGTATCTGCATAGGATTAATATTTGAAGAGACCTATATACGTTTACTGATGTTACGTGACAGCATGACTTTTTTCTGGGCAGTAGCTTTGCATAACTGCTGTCAACGACAGACAACCAGAATTATTGTCAAAACTAAATGTACCATTAAAAAATGTGGGAAAACATTGACGGTTGAGATCTCACATTGCCCTGTGTGCTTTTATTGTTACAGGGGGCATATAGCTGAGCGGGTGACACTGCGATACGTGCTCAGCTTTGGAATGATACTCAGTGGGATCACTACAGTATTGTTTGGACTAGGCCGCATTTGGAATATCCACCTACTGACTTATTACATGGCTGTACAGATTGCAGGCGGAATTGTGCAGTCGACTGGCTGGCCATGCGTGGTTACCTGTGTAGGAAATTGGTTTGGAAATGGACAGTATGTTGATAGTTTTGGCGTGTTAAAATGCAGTTCAGTTGTCACTTGAAGTTTGATGTTCTTCTTAAATCTATATGCATAAGGGTAGTAATTGAAAAGGGGGAATCAGTGCTTGTGGAAATGTATTTTTAATCATTTATTTGAATATATAAAGTCATCATGAGGTTATATCACTCGCATTATTTGCATATACGCCCGGCCGCACGTGCGTGCATGCATGCGTGCGTTCATATATATATATATATATATATATATATATATATTATATATGACATACAATTTATCAAGTAGTCTTTGTGTGTCTGTTTCATCATTACTGAATAGGGCATGTAATATTACTATGCATAACTTCCGTGCAGGCTTTTATTACTCATAGTCGCACGGTTTCAAAATCCAGGGTTCAACCTGGAAGCTGCACCTTATATATCCTGTTTCCAAAGTTGTAACCAATGTCGATAACATATGATCAGCACTATCACCATAACAAACTTATTTCGATCAGACTCCTGATGTGGTCATGTCGCCATTTCAGTTTCCTGGGCTGTGATTATTTGATAGGAAATATCGGAGATAATACATTGTTGGGCTAATCAATTAACAAATAATTCCTTTATGCAAAATGCCCACACCACAGTTATGCAGTACATCCATGAACACACGTATAGAGCATATTCTATATATGTTTCCATGACATGCCTGTATTGAATAATCCACAATGAAATGACAGTTTAATATACAATCTGCATCTTTCTCATTGATATGCAATTTTTAGCTCATCTGACATGGTCAGATGGAGCTTGTAGAATCGCTTGAGCGTCCCGACCATCCGTGAGTCCGTCAACAGTTGGGCACAAATCTAAACGGCTCGACGTACGGATTCGAAAGTCGGGACGTAGGGGGGTAATCCGAAAACGAGTTGGGATGTCGAAGCTGGGGGGCAAAGATCAAAGGTCAAGAGGTGTAAAAGAAGGGGGAACATTCCCTCCTTAACTTAAGGTATAGGGAGGAAATGCAGAATTACGGCACAAATCTAAACGGCTCGACGTACGGATTCGAAAGTCGGGACGTAGGGGGGTAATCCGAAAACGAGTTGGGATGTCGAAGCTGGGGGGCAAAGATCAAAGGTCAAGAGGTGTAAAAGAAGGGGGAACATTCCCTCCTTAACTTAAGGTATAGGGAGGAAATGCAGAATTACGGCACAAATCTAAACGGCTCGACGTACGGATTCGAAAGTCGGGACGTAGGGGGGTAATCCGAAAACGAGTTGGGATGTCGAAGCTGGGGGGCAAAGATCAAAGGTCAAGAGGTGTAAAAGAAGGGGGAACATTCCCTCCTTAACTTAAGGTATAGGGAGGAAATGCAGAATTACGGCACAAATCTAAACGGCTCGACGTACGGATTCGAAAGTCGGGACGTAGGGGGGTAATCCGAAAACGAGTTGGGATGTCGAAGCTGGGGGGCAAAGATCAAAGGTCAAGAGGTGTAAAAGAAGGGGGAACATTCCCTCCTTAACTTAAGGTATAGGGAGGAAATGCAGAATTACGGCACAAATCTAAACGGCTCGACGTACGGATTCGAAAGTCGGGACGTAGGGGGGTAATCCGAAAACGAGTTGGGATGTCGAAGCTGGGGGGCAAAGATCAAAGGTCAAGAGGTGTAAAAGAAGGGGGAACATTCCCTCCTTAACTTAAGGTATAGGGAGGAAATGCAGAATTACGGCACAAATCTAAACGGCTCGACGTACGGATTCGAAAGTCGGGACGTAGGGGGGTAATCCGAAAACGAGTTGGGATGTCGAAGCTGGGGGGCAAAGATCAAAGGTCAAGAGGTGTAAAAGAAGGGGGAACATTCCCTCCTTAACTTAAGGTATAGGGAGGAAATGCAGAATTACGGCACAAATCTAAACGGCTCGACGTACGGATTCGAAAGTCGGGACGTAGGGGGGTAATCCGAAAACGAGTTGGGATGTCGAAGCTGGGGGGCAAAGATCAAAGGTCAAGAGGTGTAAAAGAAGGGGGAACATTCCCTCCTTAACTTAAGGTATAGGGAGGAAATGCAGAATTACGGCACAAATCTAAACGGCTCGACGTACGGATTCGAAAGTCGGGACGTAGGGGGGTAATCCGAAAACGAGTTGGGATGTCGAAGCTGGGGGGCAAAGATCAAAGGTCAAGAGGTGTAAAAGAAGGGGGAACATTCCCTCCTTAACTTAAGGTATAGGGAGGAAATGCAGAATTACGGCACAAATCTAAACGGCTCGACGTACGGATTCGAAAGTCGGGACGTAGGGGGGTAATCCGAAAACGAGTTGGGATGTCGAAGCTGGGGGGCAAAGATCAAAGGTCAAGAGGTGTAAAAGAAGGGGGAACATTCCCTCCTTAACTTAAGGTATAGGGAGGAAATGCAGAATTACGGCACAAATCTAAACGGCTCGACGTACGGATTCGAAAGTCGGGACGTAGGGGGGTAATCCGAAAACGAGTTGGGATGTCGAAGCTGGGGGGCAAAGATCAAAGGTCAAGAGGTGTAAAAGAAGGGGGAACATTCCCTCCTTAACTTAAGGTATAGGGAGGAAATGCAGAATTACGGCACAAATCTAAACGGCTCGACGTACGGATTCGAAAGTCGGGACGTAGGGGGGTAATCCGAAAACGAGTTGGGATGTCGAAGCTGGGGGGCAAAGATCAAAGGTCAAGAGGTGTAAAAGAAGGGGGAACATTCCCTCCTTAACTTAAGGTATAGGGAGGAAATGCAGAATTACGGCACAAATCTAAACGGCTCGACGTACGGATTCGAAAGTCGGGACGTAGGGGGGTAATCCGAAAACGAGTTGGGATGTCGAAGCTGGGGGGCAAAGATCAAAGGTCAAGAGGTGTAAAAGAAGGGGGAACATTCCCTCCTTAACTTAAGGTATAGGGAGGAAATGCAGAATTACGGCACAAATCTAAACGGCTCGACGTACGGATTCGAAAGTCGGGACGTAGGGGGGTAATCCGAAAACGAGTTGGGATGTCGAAGCTGGGGGGCAAAGATCAAAGGTCAAGAGGTGTAAAAGAAGGGGGAACATTCCCTCCTTAACTTAAGGTATAGGGAGGAAATGCAGAATTACGGCACAAATCTAAACGGCTCGACGTACGGATTCGAAAGTCGGGACGTAGGGGGGTAATCCGAAAACGAGTTGGGATGTCGAAGCTGGGGGGCAAAGATCAAAGGTCAAGAGGTGTAAAAGAAGGGGGAACATTCCCTCCTTAACTTAAGGTATAGGGAGGAAATGCAGAATTACGGCACAAATCTAAACGGCTCGACGTACGGATTCGAAAGTCGGGACGTAGGGGGGTAATCCGAAAACGAGTTGGGATGTCGAAGCTGGGGGGCAAAGATCAAAGGTCAAGAGGTGTAAAAGAAGGGGGAACATTCCCTCCTTAACTTAAGGTATAGGGAGGAAATGCAGAATTACGGCACAAATCTAAACGGCTCGACGTACGGATTCGAAAGTCGGGACGTAGGGGGGTAATCCGAAAACGAGTTGGGATGTCGAAGCTGGGGGGCAAAGATCAAAGGTCAAGAGGTGTAAAAGAAGGGGGAACATTCCCTCCTTAACTTAAGGTATAGGGAGGAAATGCAGAATTACGGCACAAATCTAAACGGCTCGACGTACGGATTCGAAAGTCGGGACGTAGGGGGGTAATCCGAAAACGAGTTGGGATGTCGAAGCTGGGGGGCAAAGATCAAAGGTCAAGAGGTGTAAAAGAAGGGGGAACATTCCCTCCTTAACTTAAGGTATAGGGAGGAAATGCAGAATTACGGCACAAATCTAAACGGCTCGACGTACGGATTCGAAAGTCGGGACGTAGGGGGGTAATCCGAAAACGAGTTGGGATGTCGAAGCTGGGGGGCAAAGATCAAAGGTCAAGAGGTGTAAAAGAAGGGGGAACATTCCCTCCTTAACTTAAGGTATAGGGAGGAAATGCAGAATTACGGCACAAATCTAAACGGCTCGACGTACGGATTCGAAAGTCGGGACGTAGGGGGGTAATCCGAAAACGAGTTGGGATGTCGAAGCTGGGGGGCAAAGATCAAAGGTCAAGAGGTGTAAAAGAAGGGGGAACATTCCCTCCTTAACTTAAGGTATAGGGAGGAAATGCAGAATTACGGCACAAATCTAAACGGCTCGACGTACGGATTCGAAAGTCGGGACGTAGGGGGGTAATCCGAAAACGAGTTGGGATGTCGAAGCTGGGGGGCAAAGATCAAAGGTCAAGAGGTGTAAAAGAAGGGGGAACATTCCCTCCTTAACTTAAGGTATAGGGAGGAAATGCAGAATTACGGCACAAATCTAAACGGCTCGACGTACGGATTCGAAAGTCGGGACGTAGGGGGGTAATCCGAAAACGAGTTGGGATGTCGAAGCTGGGGGGCAAAGATCAAAGGTCAAGAGGTGTAAAAGAAGGGGGAACATTCCCTCCTTAACTTAAGGTATAGGGAGGAAATGCAGAATTACGGCACAAATCTAAACGGCTCGACGTACGGATTCGAAAGTCGGGACGTAGGGGGGTAATCCGAAAACGAGTTGGGATGTCGAAGCTGGGGGGCAAAGATCAAAGGTCAAGAGGTGTAAAAGAAGGGGGAACATTCCCTCCTTAACTTAAGGTATAGGGAGGAAATGCAGAATTACGGCACAAATCTAAACGGCTCGACGTACGGATTCGAAAGTCGGGACGTAGGGGGGTAATCCGAAAACGAGTTGGGATGTCGAAGCTGGGGGGCAAAGATCAAAGGTCAAGAGGTGTAAAAGAAGGGGGAACATTCCCTCCTTAACTTAAGGTATAGGGAGGAAATGCAGAATTACGGCACAAATCTAAACGGCTCGACGTACGGATTCGAAAGTCGGGACGTAGGGGGGTAATCCGAAAACGAGTTGGGATGTCGAAGCTGGGGGGCAAAGATCAAAGGTCAAGAGGTGTAAAAGAAGGGGGAACATTCCCTCCTTAACTTAAGGTATAGGGAGGAAATGCAGAATTACGGCACAAATCTAAACGGCTCGACGTACGGATTCGAAAGTCGGGACGTAGGGGGGTAATCCGAAAACGAGTTGGGATGTCGAAGCTGGGGGGCAAAGATCAAAGGTCAAGAGGTGTAAAAGAAGGGGGAACATTCCCTCCTTAACTTAAGGTATAGGGAGGAAATGCAGAATTACGGCACAAATCTAAACGGCTCGACGTACGGATTCGAAAGTCGGGACGTAGGGGGGTAATCCGAAAACGAGTTGGGATGTCGAAGCTGGGGGGCAAAGATCAAAGGTCAAGAGGTGTAAAAGAAGGGGGAACATTCCCTCCTTAACTTAAGGTATAGGGAGGAAATGCAGAATTACGGCACAAATCTAAACGGCTCGACGTACGGATTCGAAAGTCGGGACGTAGGGGGGTAATCCGAAAACGAGTTGGGATGTCGAAGCTGGGGGGCAAAGATCAAAGGTCAAGAGGTGTAAAAGAAGGGGGAACATTCCCTCCTTAACTTAAGGTATAGGGAGGAAATGCAGAATTACGGCACAAATCTAAACGGCTCGACGTACGGATTCGAAAGTCGGGACGTAGGGGGGTAATCCGAAAACGAGTTGGGATGTCGAAGCTGGGGGGCAAAGATCAAAGGTCAAGAGGTGTAAAAGAAGGGGGAACATTCCCTCCTTAACTTAAGGTATAGGGAGGAAATGCAGAATTACGGCACAAATCTAAACGGCTCGACGTACGGATTCGAAAGTCGGGACGTAGGGGGGTAATCCGAAAACGAGTTGGGATGTCGAAGCTGGGGGGCAAAGATCAAAGGTCAAGAGGTGTAAAAGAAGGGGGAACATTCCCTCCTTAACTTAAGGTATAGGGAGGAAATGCAGAATTACGGCACAAATCTAAACGGCTCGACGTACGGATTCGAAAGTCGGGACGTAGGGGGGTAATCCGAAAACGAGTTGGGATGTCGAAGCTGGGGGGCAAAGATCAAAGGTCAAGAGGTGTAAAAGAAGGGGGAACATTCCCTCTGTATCACACCGCGTAGTCTTGTTCTATGTGTTCCCGCCTTGTACGTGTGAAGGGTCACGTGGTGTGATCGAGGTAGTTGGAAGATGGCGGAATAAGAAGTGGACGAATAAACTATGTGTGTTATCTTTCACTCTGAGTTATGTTTATACTGGCGTGTTACACCCTCCTTAACTTAAGGTATAGGGAGGAAATGCAGAATTGCGGCACAAATCTAAACGGCTCGACCTAGGCTCGTGATAGTCGGTGTATAGCATCCACCCGCCAGACATTTCCTTACATGGGTATGTACACGAATCATTGCTATATGCATGAAAATTGGTTTCCTTTCCAGCTAGGCTGACCCCCCTGGGCTCCCGGTCTATATACGTTCTGAACACAGTTCTAATATTGTTGCGAAGTGGATCAGGCATAATAATTTCCCATAGGTCCGGGATTTTCAGTGTTTTTGTGGCCGCTAAGGCTGTTCTTGAGAACACTCTAAATTTAAGGAGAAAATTGATGGGTCGTTAGAATATGTCAGTGTTAGAATTTAACTTTTTCCCAGAGAACATGTTACTACTTACTCACCCAGGCAGAAACTTGAGAAACACCTAGCAGAACGATTACTTTTTATTCCAACAGTACTGTCCGGTTTCCTCTGTCCATAAGGAAGCTGTTTTGGCCATCTAGCCCTGTTTCCCCTTATTCATTTTTTCCAAATATAGTTTCCCATACTTAACCTAAGTTACACGTTAAATAAGATATGTGGTATATTAGGTAATGTGGGCTCAACACGATTTGAAAAAAAGCAACCCTGAACAACTGGACATTTCGAACAGAAGTTGTCTGTAACGTTGGTGCTTTTAATTTGATTTATTAGGAATTTCTTGGCCGCAAGTATTTTGTTGCCTACATTGAGAGCAGGCAGCAAACTAACCTTTGTAGGCAGCAAAACTGCTGCTTGCTGCTATTGATTTCGAACCATGGAATGTGTTGTGGCCTCGACATTGATGTTCAGATAGCACCAGAATGTACCACCGAGCATCCATTTTCGACGAATTAGTCCAGTCATAAAGTGGCAAAAAAGGCCTCTACCGGGAAATCGAGTGAAACAAGTTGGATTCTTCACTAATGTGTTGGTATTGGTCCATATGAAACCTAAAAAAAAGTTACAAAATTTTTGTTGGTAGGAAACTTTTTTATGGGCCACGCCCTTTTTCCGATTTTCGCGATTATGGGAAAATTGTGTAAATCTTACCTGAACACTTTATAGTCATGTTATACATGTTACTAGGGGTATTTTGGGGCGGGGAGTCGATTCCAACAGTCAGTTTATACATATATATATATATATATATATCTGGTGTCGTAGTTGGCTGACCATTTTTGTAAAATTCTTGGTTACACTAATATGCTCAAATCGAATATAAGTGCTGAGAATTTCAAACGTGTTTTGACGATTGCCAATGATGAAAGAGTCTAAAGGAGGGTACAGAAAACGCATTCTTCGGTTACCGCAGTCGCTGAGGCAGACTTGTTCAATTCTAGTTTTGCAACATTGCAGCTTTGCTCATGTTGATGGGTCTCCTGGTGAATGGACCGTATGCGCTAATCACGACTGCTGTATCTGCTGACCTTGGCACTCACAAGTCTCTGAAGGGAAATGCAAAGGCCCTCGCGACAGTAACGGCCATCATTGATGGCACGGGATCAGTGGGTGCAGCAATTGGGCCATTGCTGGCTGGACTCGTATCTCCCACTGGATGGAACAACGTCTTCTATGTCCTGATACTTGCGGACATCTTGGCGATACTGGTATGTTGTTCGTTTTGTCTGCGCAAAAACACGACGCTTAAGTTGGTGTGTGGAGTTATTCTCTAATAGACCGGGAGCCCAGGGGGGTCAGCCTATAGCTGGAAAGGAAACCAATTTTCATGCATATAGCAATGATTCGTGTACATACCCATGTAAGGAAATGTAAGTCTGGCGGGCAGCCGCTGGTGGGTGTGGTCAGTGGGGTCATTTGAAAGGCACCCCAAAATTGAGCTAGATTAGCTGGAAAGGAAACCTTCTGGCACCCATTAGAAAATGTCCGGCATAGCCTCAGGTATCGTGAATGGCCACTGCCAGAATAATTCAGTGGTGGGTGTATCCGCCAGACGCCCCCAACTGCCCCCGACCCAAAAATTGAGCTAGATTAGCTGGAAAGGAAACCTTTTGGAACCCATTGGGAAATGTTCGGCTTAGTCGCAGTTATCGTGAATGGCCACTGCCAGAATAATTCCGTGGTTGGTGTGCCCACCAGACGCCCCTAACTGCCCCCACCCGGGCCTTCATTATTTAGATAGATTAGCTCAGAAGAAGATAATAGTCTATTATCTACTTCTGATTAGCTGGAGAGGAAACCACTGTTCCATCGGTCAGCTTTGCTTCTCTACCTTTTTTTTTCATGTTGTTAATTTGCAGAATAGAATCTTTCAACAAATCTCGAATGTACAACACATTGATTTGATGAAACAACATTATTCCCTTATATAAAGCACTTCTTCTCAACACTTTCATTTCTCATATACAGTGTATATATAGTGGTTATATATACAGTATAGTCCACTGCAGCGACCCCACTTGAGTGGGACTAATAATGCCAAGGAAGAAAAAGAAGAAGTGTCTTCAAAATCATGCGGACAAGAAAAATCACCTGAACAGTTTCTCTCATGAAGCCATACGGCAAATAAATAAAAATAAAAATATTACTCACAAGGTCATCATCACAAGGTATTAACACAAAGGTATTTTATTTCTATAAAATGAAACATCATATGGCATACATTTACAATTCCAAATCACATTATTGCCTCTCAATTTAGCAATCCAGTAATTAAAAATTTTTAATTGTAGTATATCAAAATCCATTTTAATAATCAACTATCAAATTTTGTTCAAACCATCATGTTTTATGTCATTTATCATATTTGATTTCTTAACTTTACACCTTTAAGACCCCCAGAAAAAGTGAAAGTATAAGTTAATAATAAGTCTAATTAAAGGTTCTCAACCATGTCAATATTAGAGCTGTATATAGACCAAACTCTGGATCGTAGCATTCTATAAAATTTGTTGTTTCCTACAAGAACTCCCCGTCTTCCACCTCCACATCAGAGTCTTCATCACTCCATGCTTCACCATCTGAATCACTCAGTACTTCCAAATCGGAATATGTTCTGTTACCTTCAACGTCCATGTCCTCTGGGTTGTTATTGACATTTTTAAATAAGCTCTCTGGTACGGCCGGACCTTCGAACCATGTTGGCTTCAATAGGTTGTCCTTCAGAGACCACCCATAATCGGTTGGTGATAAACCGTCCCCAGGAGATGCTGTCCAGGCACGTGTCCACAACGCGGTAACATAATGTGTTCGTCGTCCCTTCACCTCTAGGGTTCTACGAGAAGGGGGGAGCAAACCACAGCCAACCCGCTTGACGTTTGCCAGTGGATCGGATATCCAGCACGGTGTTCCCCGTTGTTTCAGATATACGCAGTTGCTTAGTGTTGAGCGCATGTGGTGACAGCTACATAAACTAAGCTGTCATGTCCTCACGGACCACACACACATGGCTTCTCTTCAGAGAAGCTCCATGCTTTTGTGTACAAATATGAGTCTGGCATAGCTACAACCTGGCCTACGTGGTAGAGCTCCACTCTAGCCCCTCCCATCAACAAGCCAAATGAACTTGTGTGTTTTTTTGGACGTTCGAGAGCAGCAAGCTCCCGCTTACACACAGTACCGCAACATTGGTCAACCGCTATGTCTTTTCTTTAGAGATGACTACCGGGACATA
>NW_014577370.1:296430-311250 GCF_000485595.1 Priapulus caudatus
CCGTGGATTTGGGGTTGTGTGTGTGTGCGTGTGTTACGCCTCCTGGGCTGTGCGTCGTGCGGTGTGCCTGTGTGCGTTGGTTGTGTCGGCGTGCGTGCGTTGCGTGCCTGCTGCTAGCGCGTGGTGACTGTGTGTGTGTGTCTGAGATGTGTGTGTCGCGCCATGCTCCGTACGCGCCGCGCGCCGAGCTGTCCTGTCGGTGTGCGAGCGCGCCGGTTGCTGTTATCTCTCTCTCTCTTTCTCTCTCTCTCTCTCTCATCTCTCTCTCCCTCTTCTCTCTCTTCTTTCTGTGTGTGGTGTGTGTGTCGTGTGCGTGCCGTGCGTGCGTGCGTGCGTGCGTGCGTGCGTGTGCCTGGTTGGGTCGTGTGTGTTTGTGTGTGTGTGTGCGTCGTGTGTGTGCGCGGCCGTGTGTGTGTCTCTGTGTGTGTGTTTGTTTGTGTGGTGCGTTGTGGTGCATCCGCACTGTGTGCGTGGCGTTGCGTGCGCGCGTGCGTCGCTGTGTCGTGCGTTGCGGTCTGTGTGTGTGTGTGCGTGCGTCCGCTGTCGCGTGCGTGCGTGGCGCGAGCGCGGTGCTGTGCGTGCTGCGCTGGTGTGTAGCGTCTCTAGGCGCAGGAGGGTATGAAGTGAGTGCGAAACAAGTGAATCCCACAGGTAGTTCGTTAGTAGCCGCGGATATTCGCATGCGGCAGCTTGTTCAGCGACATTTGTGCGAGGAGCGAGAGCCTTTCCGTGCGGCGTTACGATCCATGTCTGCTTTATCAACGGCTCGACGTAAGTCCATCCTATTCGTCGACTGATTGAGAGCGTGCGATTCTATTATACACGGCTGCATAAGAATCGACGTGGGTACGCTCGTACGCCTTCTGTGATCATTCCTTCCTCATTAACAACGATTATATATGTCACATGCGGAATTAAAGTCGTTACTGCGTGGCTGCGGTGAAGTGAGCAGCGTCACTGATGCGTCGGCGGCGGCGCTGCGCCTGCTGCTGCTTCTATGCTCATTATGTTTCATTGTAATCAGTGTCTATACATATGATTTTGTATGCATTGTATTACATGTGTGTAATCGTTTTGTATTCTGTTTTTCTTCGACTATACCCTTTGTAGATCCGAGGTTTATTATTCTACAAGTAACAATCTGTCATCCGCTTTCCTGTCCCTTCCTTTTAAAATAAAATATTTTAGGGCTAAATGTTACCGCTAACATGCTGACTCTCTTTCAATGACTCAATTCTTTACCAAAGGGGCACCTAGTCTCTACAGGAGGGAGATAGGCCCTCAAGATCGTAGGCCCAGTGCCAACTGCCCACCTGCCCCCCTCTGCTTCTGGCCTGTTATATAGACTATTACCTTACTATAGACGACCTGCTGTCTCTATAGCTACACTCTAACTCGAAGTGCAGGGGCGTAGCCTACGGGGGGCCTCGCGGGGGGGGCAGCGTGCCCCCCACCAATTGCTGATGCCCCCCCAGTGCCCCCCCACACTCAAAAAGTCTGCTTGATTAAAAAAACAATTGAATTGGAAACAATGACCCGTATTAGAACACGTATAATCAAAGAAAAGATTAGTATATTGTGACCCCCCCACGAAATGGACAGGCCCCCCCATGTGCCCCGCCTGCAAAAATCTGCACGGCCACTGTCTCAGGTAGAATTCTCCACATCTTGTTGTGTGTACCATGTCCTTAGTACTGGGTTGCAGGAATCCATCAAAGATGATGTAAGTGTCTTCGGGATGGGGAAAGTAGTAGAATGATGTACTGATTTCTGTGGCTGTGACAACTGTGAGAACCAGACTGTAAGTTTAACCGGCAACCAGGAACCGGAGATGATGAGGAAGATCAAGGATCGGTAGGGGACGCCGAAGAAGATGTCTCAGAAGATTGACTTTTCCAATTTATCGACTAAACTTGTTGTACTATAAGTTATAATATTGTACTAATTATTGTACTATAAGTTATGATATATATAGGACTATTTTGATAGCTTCGGTTGATTTGGGGACATGCTGTAAGTTAATTTTTTGTACAGTGCATTAGACTTGTTACTCTTCCTGGACGATTGTGATACAATAGTTCTGTTAAAGGACAAATTATATTCTATTGTTTGTATTCAATCAAATCCTATGTGTATGATTCTTTATCGAGTATCTTCGGTTTGACGAGTTCGTAAAGCTTCATAATCAATACTTGTTTAAATTTAAACAGTAACGCGTATGGTTATTAATGATCGATCTATAACACTTTTTAGGGATGAATCATGCTTCTGAGTGTTTAAATAACACCAGAATTCGATCGGGCATCCAAAAAAAACCCAGAAAGCATACCTAACATGCCATATGTCAGAAAACACCGAAATTTTGGTACGCGACTGAGCTTAATTGAGCTTAATTGGTCAATTAAGCATTAACCGTTCAATTTATGAATAAACTGACTGTTGGAATCGACTCCCCGCCCTAAAATACCCCTAGTTACATGTATAACATGACTATAAAGTGTTCAGGTAAGATTTACACAATTTTCCCATAATCGCGAAAATCGGAAAAAGGGCGTGGCCCATAAAAAAGTTTCCGACCAACAAAAATTTTGTAACTTTTTTTTAGGTTTTTTATGGACCAATACCAACACATTAGTGAAGAATCCAGCATGTTTCACTCGATTTCCCGGTAGAGTGCACTTTATGACTGGACTAAATTGGGATACCCCCATGGGATAAACACCACACCCCCACCCCCACCCCAAATGCCCTCAGTGGTCAGTATTTTATGTGTTCTTTTATCTGAAAGCATTCTCATCTCTGCTTGATATGATTTACAGTTGCCTTTACATATTCTGAGCTCATTTATAGCCGAATTTGCATTTACAGATGTTGGTGAGAGTGGTGTGGAGAGAAAATTGCATCAGACGCATAGAAATCTGATTGCATTGTGCCTACGCTCATATAGAGGCTTGATCAGCAACCCTGTACATTTGCTATCTTTGGTTTTGTCCAAGAAAGAACCAATGATAGACGAAGTGAGTGGAGAGACAGAAGTACAACCATGGCAATGATATGAGCCAAGGGGTATCAACTATTCCTCCTGGTGTATCAATTCATTTTAGCATAAATAATTTTAGTTTGTATATTTTATACATTGTTCTTAACTATATAGTGTCGTATTACAATTTAAGTTTTAATGAGACTAGGTATAAGTTTATGATATCAGATGATATAGTACATGACATTTTACAAAGGTGTTATAGATACCATATGCTAGAGGTTTTTTCTGCAAAATAACCGAACGAAGAGATGTACATCATTTAATTTCTGACCTTCACGAGATGAGCTTGGATTTTTACTCTTTCAAAAAATTACCAACTATCTAGTGAATAAAGTTTGTATCTACGTACCACGTGGAAGTCCACACAATTTTAAAGACATTTTAATGGCAATTTTACATTGGCAAGTAAACAATGATTTGCTGACAAGCATAACTTCCAGACATTGTCTTGAATTTGGTGCTGAAAGTCATCATATCACGTGAAGAAACCTGGTGCAAGTACATTCACTTTTACTTTGACAGCCGTGAAATGGGATAAACATTATTTTAATCATTATTGCATATGTTTTATTATTGATATTCTGAATCACATCTGTGATATCTGTCAATTTGTAAATTTCAGCGTGTATATGATGATATTTGCAAACGCGAATATGGTTGATAGATGCAAATCAGGGATGAATAATGACATAATATGTCATTATTCACCCCTGTTGCATATGTTTGAGTGAACTGGAGTATTTGCTATTCTTTGCGGGCAAAGAAAAGAGTCACGTCGTAGTTTGTTGCTCGTTGATCATCTTCTATAACAGCAAACCAGTTGGCTAGTATTTAATTAGCAAACTGTAGTATAAATTGGGTTTATTATTCAGTTTAAGTATATAAGTAACTTACTTTGCAGCACACCTGTAGGGACATATGACAAAAGATATTATATTTCTTATATAAGTGTCAGTCTTTGCCGTGTCTTTTTCTCTTCTCTTTTCCGACAAAAAACGTGCAGTGTATTCGGCGTTGTGAGCTGCTGCAATTCTTGTTCCGCTGTACAGTTTAGTACTGGTGTAATTACCATTGACAGTCTTCGATGCTAGCATGTCCACTTCGTGATTTGACAAGAAATTACAGGTTTCATTTGTTCTTACAGAGTAGTGCGAGCGCTTCCGTGTTTGAATGACGTCGAATGTTTTCGGTTTCTCGGCTGGTACTGAAAATTGTGTTAAATGTGAGCATGCTGTTTTAGACGAATTGGTCTGTAAAATTACATGCGGTTTTTATATATACGTTAGTCTGGTTTATGATATATGTGTAAATGGGTGCAGCACTGAGATAATAATTTATTGTAGAATATTTATTAAAACGGTATTGTTTTGATGCCTTAATGAAAATTTAACAAGGGAAATGAGCCTGCAAATTATGCCAATAAACCCTGTTTATGGTAACATTCCTGTGCAATCGAGTACAATTATTACTATGACGCACCACCAGCAGTATCATTTAAAGCAAGAAACCTTCCTTGTGTATAATATTGACATTTTAACACCGCTAAATTATGTTATAGGCTGCACTCTATTACTGCAACCTAATCATAGCTTGTAGCAGAAATATCTATATATAACATATTATCAAGAGCTAATAGGTAGTATACATAGATCTTTCAATATCTGCCTAGATGTAGTTATAGATATTTTCCTGTTGTAAATGTCAGTAATGACGGAATTAATAATGAGTAATTATTAATGTGTAATATTATTATTATTAATATTATCAATAATCAATCAATAACAATCAATTATTATGAATATTATAATTATAATATTGAATATTATGATTTTGTTTTTACAGAATGTGTAATATGAGGACTATTACATCTGGGGTACGGTAAATTCCCTATATAAATAGCATATGGGTGCAGCTCCAACATCCGCAGATGTAATAGTCCTCATATTACACATTCTGTAAAAACAATCATAATAACTTGGATGCAGTAACCAAGGCTGTATCTATCTCGTGTGGGGGGGGGGGGGACAGTTCCCACAGATATCATAATGTACATACATGTAGTATACGTTATTCTTACTCGTCAAGTCCACAACAGAAGCATACTAGGAAGCAACGTCAATCAGTCGATAGATCTAATCAAAAAAAGATAGGACATGATTATCTGTCTGCGACCGAACTAATGGTAATGTGTTTACAAGCGTTAGCGGTGCCAATAAAAAGCAATGCGCACTTTTTGTAGATTTTACTACGCCAAACACGAGTCATACGAAACGTGTCAAAGTAACGATTTGTGTTTTACGAGAATGACACAGCTTGTTGAACCAAATGAGAGAGTGATAGTACCTTCGAAGTGGTAGAAGAAGAGAAAGAAGTGGTAGAAAAAGCGTAAAGGGACGAAGTGACAGCAGATTCAAATCAAAGGGACAAGAATCTTAATCGAGCCATTGAAAACGTTACAAGATTAGGTCGTGTATCTAGAAAACCTAGGAGTTTTAGTTTTAAATTCTTGTAAACTGCATGTTACAATATGTACAGTTGTGTACTATGTATGTAGTGACCTCGAGCCGGCCTCAACCCGAGTCCTCGAGTCCGAGTCCGAGTCCGAGTCATTGCACTCCGAGGCCAAGACTGAGACCGAGACCAAGGAAAACGGTCTCGAGGACAAGACCGGCCTCGAGACCTACAACACTGATAGCATCATGGTAGGAAAAGCCATCACTGTGCCGAAATTGGAGGTCACATGTCAAAGGGCAGTGGGGGAAAGGTCAGATATCAGACATTTTCTGAGGACATGGCCTAATGGACAGAGTAAAAAACTTTTTTGTTTCAGCGCTGACTTACCATTTTTATCACTTTATTGAAAGGACCATGAAATGTGCTTTCGACTGATGTGCGAAGAGTAAGTGTCGGATAACCTTTTGACCCTCAAGAGGAGGGTTAAACATGGATTCCTGAACTACCTCAATGATGTCACAGTGTTCTCATATTCATGGCACATCCATAACCTAGAAAGCCAATATGCCTGGATAGCCCAACGGGTACAGCACAGGATTATGGCTCAAAGGTCCTTGGATTGAAACCCATCAGATTTTTTATTATTTACCTGTTTTCTGTATTTTTCTATCTTTATCCATTTAACTATTTTCATCCAATTAATGCAAATATTTACATGATTTATTCACAACAATTTAATAACAAAAAATAATTTTTACAACAATTAATTTTTATTTTAAATAGGGTTAGGGTTAGGGTCACAATGCACCATAAAACAGGAGTTTTAGGCACGCAATTTGTATCAACCAATGGGATTTGGGAGGTATGCAGAATGCAGAAGGTGGCTGAAATGATGTGTACGCAACTGCGTATCTGCATATCTGTGTCTAACAAAGGTGTCACTATGCACGACTTAAATGTTACGTTTATAACCGTAGCAACAGACCTCAGATGAGCCCAGACGCTCTGCGGCTCTTGTTTTATTGTATGGTGCATGTGATGAAGGTATTTTGTTGGCTTAGTTAATAATTCAGGCTTTATAGTAAAGTATCATATTGCTATTGTAGTTTTGAAAGATTCCTCTTGTGTTAATTTCACTATACCTCAAGCTATATTACACGTATCTACGATAATTGGAGTGAGAATGATTTCTTCAAACTGTGAGGTTTTATTCAGAAACTTATTTGATGCTTGGTTTAGCCGAGGCCTGCTGTTTGGTGTCTGGAATTCGCACACATCGGTTGGCAACATCCTGGGCTCCTTGATAGCTGGAGTGTGGGTGGAGACCAACTGGGCCCTATCGTTTATTGTACCTGGTTTGATCATCATCGGCCTTGGCATTCTGGTCTTCTTCTTCCTAGTCACAGGTAATGACTAGTATCAATGGAAATATGCACCAGTACAAAAGTTGAAATTATATGATGTGTGGTTCAGAGAATGTGGCATACAGAATATATATAGTAATGTAATAACGTTATCTTGATTTGATTGCGCCCCATGTTGTTTTCTGCAACACGCTTTGCTTTCTAAAACTTCAATTTGATTGGTGGTGGAACCAAGTGACATGCAAAGTAATCCTGAAACATGCTGCTGATGGTCTATAAGTACAGTTTAGTATGTGTTTTAGTGAATGGATACAAACACAAGTTAGTTGCAGTTGCGAAAGCAGAATCGGTACTGTGGTAATGAATTTGCTGTTTCAATATTTTCTAGAGGTAGCGAAAAGGTGTGTTGTTTAATGTAGCACTCTGAAACCTGCTGAAACCTTTGACATAATTTACTCTAATCTCCACCATTCAGGTTATACCATCTACAGCAGTTGCATTAACACTTGTTCCTTCTCTTTATTCTGAGTAAAAATGTGAGGAATTGACCCGTCTAGCCAGTAGGTGGTGCAACATTCCCGTCTGTACTGTAAGTGCAAGTGAGAACACTCATCAGAGAAGACTCAAGAGTTGTTTTTAATTTTCAGATCCAACGCATGTAGGGTGTTCTGCCCCAGACTACCATGGCGATGTATGTGTAATGTATTTGTATGACATTGATAATACATATATAGTCTAGATCTGTGTACACTGTATTTAACTACAGTGTGTAGCCCTATTGCTCACATTAAATGTTACTGATGTGAGTGAGCTTAATTATGCATTTTAAATAAGGACATATGAGCTAAAGCAATTAATGCTAGTAAAGTCTCACCGGGACATGGTGCTGCCATATAAGGTAATGGTAGACGGATGTACACATGCACGCTCTTACACATGTATGCACATACACATTCATGCGTGCATTTGCATATGCATACAATACCAGCAGGTAGTGAGATTATTAAAGGGTTCCTACAGTGTGATTGTGTTGCTTTTCCGTTGCAGCTGGTGGGCGGTCGTCGAACGATGAAGCCTGTGTTTGCTTCTTCACATACCAAACGTGATGTCATCACAACACCTGAGGTATTTACTCGGTCATTCGTTGTGACGTAGCAGTGTGATGGTAATTTTGAACTTAGAGATACTATAGGATTGGAGGTATTAGTGATGGGATTGGATAATACTATTGAAGGTACATGTCAACTGAGATTTGCCATAGCTCGGATGTATGTCAACACTGATAAATCCTAGCTGTGAACGAAAGTTTCGAGGGGAAGAAAGAAAAGTTCTGCATCGTTCCTGAATAAGAACTGGAATCTTGTCCTACTTTTCAGAGAAACATGTTACTGAAATCACTTTTATCTCATTATAATGATATTGTAAGTTTGCTGGGAGAATTGGTGCATGACATGTTTTTCAATAAAATATACTATCATGCCTCTTTAATGACCCAGGTTTATTCGTGAGGCTTGTCTACTAAGGAAAAAATCTGTTAAAAGTGATTATTGTAACATGTGGTGGAAGGAAATGGTACATTAGTAGAGTTATGTAACATGGTGCTTATGGACACAGTTCTTTCTTAATAGTTGCCATACCACACTGACCTGACGTTTGCTTCCCTCTTCCATTCCATCACTATCATACTAACGATTTTCCTGGGTTCGTTTACTGTTTTACCAACAACCGAACAAGTTTCTATTTTGGATAATAATATACTTAATTACCATTTTACAGTATTGATTAATAAATACTTTTTATTGCCCATTAAATGAAAATCCATTCATTTTAATTAAGTCCACCTTACAAGAAGTATGGCGGTACGTTACAGTGTGGTTATATGATCATTTGATAACTTGTAACTTTAATTGTAGCAATGCATTTTCCTGACAACAACAGCCATTTCTTATTTCAGGTGGTAGATGATGAAAACTACTCTGAAGAAGAGTCACTGCTGGTTCCCAACCATAACATGGACAGCCTGAATGCAATACCAGACAGCAGTTTAGATGATTTAGCACCTATTAGCTTTATGCGGGCATTGCGCATACAGGGTGTCATTGAGTATTCGCTGTGCCTCTTCCAAGTGAAACTGGTTGGCTATACGTTACTGTACTGGCTGCCTATGTACATTCAGAATACTGGTGAGTAAATCATGCTTTCATTCGCACCACAGAATAAAAAACGTTGCGGTATCAAGTAGCTATTTCTGGGGTTCTTCATAGTGTTCTGCACATAAATTTGTGATGTAAAATTTGAAAAAGCCCGAATAGGTCCACTGTAAAACTAACTGCAAATGAAGTAACTAATTGGTTACTTTCCAGTATTTAGAATGTTTGGCTGTTATGGCACGATAATGTTTCATAAAAATGAGTTTTAACTGCCACTGAATGAAGCAGTATTATATCTTAATCTATAGGTCTTTGATTTTATAGCTGGTTACAGTGCATCTGAGTCGGCTGATCTATCTACCTTTTTTGACATTGGAGGCATTGTTGGTACGTACAGTGAGAGAACATTTGGTAATTGGGTAAATATGTTGAAAGTTTAAAAAGTATATGGACCTACATAAACAAGAAACCATTCTGAACACTGAAAGGCAATCCTTTAAAGGCTCACAATGCGCATCCAAACGCTAATTTCTCCAGTACTAGACTAGCAAATACTTCGTGTCATGCATAATCATACTATACCTTATGGCAAAATAAACTCTAGTTCCTCCCATTTCACTGCGCGTTGTCTTATAAAAGGTATTTTGAAAATACCTCCAATGTTGTTGAAATTCTCCGATGTTGTTGACAGTTTCCCCAATCCCCAAGCAACCGTGCAGCGGTGCTGCGGTAGAGCGGTACGGGCGCAGCAAAGATAAAAACATGTGACGTCACGTCACCACTTCGAGGCTATTTTGTTTGGCAAACAGTCGACGTTTGCGCCAGAATGCCAGTTTTCTCACCTCTTTCTTGTGGGTTTTAAGCAAACGCGCAGTGAAATGGGAGCAACTAGAGTTTATTTTGTCATAAGGTAGTGTGATTATGCATGACACGAAGTACAGTGATACATAACGCAACACAGTAATTTAGATAATACTTACAAGCATAACATTTATTAATTAATATCTCTCCACCACAGCACACTTCAATCTCAACACCCCAATCGTTATAAATTCGTCATGGCTTCTAAAGATTACCCAGCGCTTGCCTACAAGCGCTGTTGCTACCGTTGCGAACAGCTACGTCCCGCTTAATCCATCCCCGCAACACATATACTACTAACCAGCAATACTATCGCGACCGTACTCTATATTATTTACTCTCACGACAATCTACACAGTCTGTACAATCAAAACTAACATACCAAGAAAAACCATAGTTACGTATACGTGTCGTCTCGTTTGAGCCGTCTCGGCCCGCCTCGTCACGGCTGGTCCTAGCACACTCTCTATCTCTTACTCTGTTAAACTCAGCCTACTTATGCTGCCCAAGTCCGCGCGCGACCCGTGCTTCTGGGTCGAAGTGTGTATCGGCCTCCTCTCCCATCTGCCTATTATTACCCTCCTTTGTTTCGCTTCTAGTTCTACTAGGTCACTCATGTCATGCTATTTGCGACGCTCGTTTGTACTGTCCGGTGCCGGTCTGTTATGTAACGGCTGTTCCTGCCGGTACCGTTCGTACTCGTCCTAGGTTACACGTGCCCCTTCCTTTGAAGTGACGTACCTCCGGTACGTCTCTTCTCTCGTGTCCTCACGAGACCTTTCCCGCTCAGCTCCCTCCGGCGTTGAAAGAAATAGGCCCTTGCGTTGTGTCTTATGATGTTATTTGTATAGTATTTCCACCTATTCCTCTCAAAGCGGTGCTCGCTGCTATCTCCTTCTCGGCTGCCGTTTCTGTCCTGTATATTGCTGTGGTTGTAGCGATTGTTCCTGTGCTGTGTTAGTCCAGGTCGTATAGGTGTGTGAGACGCTGACTGTTTCATATCTTGATTTCCCCCCTCCGAGTGGCTCTACCGTTCTTATGTACACTTTCGTTCTCTCTTTTCTATCATCATACTTCTTCTGTTCTCTCGTTCTATCTTCGTGTTACGCGTTATATCTTCGCGTCACGTTGCGTTGTTTCCCCTTTCCCCTTTCTCTGCTTCCCTGTCTTCTTCTCTCGTCTCTTAGTTCTTTGTGTTCGAAGGAGTGCGTGGCTTCCCCCAGGCGAGCCCTCACCTGTAGAAAACCCCCTCGGTGTATGAGGGTACATACGCGACTCGTTCGATTCTCACCTGAACTATGTTCGTCTGTCTCGTTATTTGTCGTTTTGTCCCGTTCGCAACGGTCGGCATGATCAGTCCTTTCCGTTTTACAATCGGGTCGTGTCCTTGTCGTTATCGTCTTCCCTGTCCCCCTCGGCGTCCGTACACCTCCGTTTTGGCAGCACTGTTTCTTCCGAGTATGTTTCGTCCGAACATCTCCTGTGCTGATCCGTGCTCTCTCTCTTTCTGGAAGCTCCTGAATCCCGCTGGATTTCAGCCTCCTGTGTCATCTCCGGTGGGTCCGTTGTGTAACCAGTTGATTCGCTGCATGGCCTGTCTACACGCCCCTGCCTCCGGTGACGTTCCTCCCCTTCCTACCGTGCCGCGTTGATCCGAGTTGCCTTTCTGCTCGTGATCGTGCTGTGACGCCCGTGATTCCTCGTCGCCACTGTATTCCGGCGTTGTTCCTCTCCCCCGCCGCTGTATGTTTATCAGCGGCGTTTCGTCGTCCGATGACCACTCTCCGTCGCCGTCGCTTGGTTGATAGGTATGCTTTGCCCGCCTATCAAATCTTCGTCTCGTGTTTCTTTCTTCTTCGCTTGCTCCCCATTCGCCTTTTCTCCTCTTCTAATATTCATTATTTCAAAATACATAATATGTTGACCACATGTGCATATCCACAGGAAATACATCCAACTTGCACAGTAACACACTAATAAAATTATACAATATAGAGCAAAAGCACTTCTCACTGCTGCTGGACTACCGACCATGTGCAAACAGTCGCATATCACTACATATCGTCTCTGTCTAGAACTAACTGACAACATTTGTTCGCGAAGAAATCCCTAGGTGCATTCGTGCGAGTACGTTCACTCCCTGTTCCGCGTTCTCGCCTGTCGGCCCCTATTCGCCCGGTGACCACAATACGTCACGTCTCCTCAAGTTCATGAGTTGTGGCAAATGCTATTCTTGGCACACCCCGCATGCTACACTGTCGTCACTCAACCTTGATGAGGCAAAGTACGTAACCCCCCCGGTAGCATATATTAGTGAGGGATATCGGGACCGAGGTATGAGCGGTTGAATGAACGTACTTTCACTATCCACCTTCACGCGCAAATACATTTCAACAAGAACTCCTGACGAATCCGTACACACTAGTAGCCGTGACACAGTCAATGAAGTGAAGTAACCCGAGATGCCGTACCACTGATACACCGAAGTGATTTGATTGGGTGGGGCATTCTCTGGTTGGAAATCACGGCTCTACGGCTAATCAGCTTTATCAAACCGAAAAGAACTGTACCATCAGCTCTATATAAGTTACAAACCAGTTACAACATGCTGGCTATTTGGTTTAAAAATTTATCGAGATCTGCTAGTTATCACATTGATTTCGCCAGCATTAACACCAGTAGGTACTCCAGCATAGAAATCATCCACATTTAAACATCAAAGGAAATGTCGCGGCCTGATAACAGGATAAGAAATTCGAGACACACGTTCGTTGCCTTCCTCTCTCCCGCTCTCTCTCCTCTTCCTCTCTTTCTCTCACATACATATCCTCGCGCTCCTCCTCTCTCCCTCCTCTCGTCTCTCTTCATCTCCTCCTCTCTCTCTCTCTCCTCTGCCAGCTCTTCCCTGGCCACAGTGAAGCCAGATAGATCGCACGCTCTCTCGTGCTTTCTCAGTCGAGATAGGTGATACTTTGCTGAAGTCTCTCTCCTCGCAATCGCGTCTCTCGCCTCCTCGCACTCCTCCGCTGCTCTCTCTCTCTCCTCTCTCTCTGTCTCTCTCCCTCTCTCTCTCGCTCTCTCGCTCGTCTCTTCTCTCTCTCATCGATCACGCCGCTCTGCTCACTTTCTCTCTGCTCTCCTTTAATCGATCGACGCCTCTCCTTCCCTTGCTGTGGCGGCTATTTACCTCCATTGGCCCTCTCTTTCCGGCATCAAGTGGCTACCTCTCTGTCTAGTCTCTCTTCCTTCTCGCTACTATTTGCTGGCTGCTTGGAGGTAACCGGGTTCTGTGCTACTTAGTTTCCCCTTCTAATTCGCCCTTCTTAGGCCAATCCAGTCATATAAAACGATTCCACTAAAATCCCCTGCATCCCCGTGCGTGTCCTATCTCCCCCGGTAAGCCGTACGATACACCCTGCGCGATGCGTTCCTCGAAATCCTGGACTCGATCTCGCTTCGCCGCTCTGCGCGATCCTTTCAAATCCTTACTCGGCAGCTAGTCGTTCGAACTGATCCCGGGCGAATCTCACCTCAATCAAGTCTCATGCAGACTTCCCACCCGTATCGCCGGCGTTCCCCCTTGTTTGTCGGATTGCAAAAGTCGTAAGCCACCCCACCGCCGTCGTCATCGAAGAGCAGCACCTCTTTTAATCCGCGTTCTGGCCCCGCAGCCGAGCGCCTATTCCTCCAACTGTTCTCATATTCGCCCTAAATTAATGCTATCTACTTCGCATCCGCCCACGTAAATTTTCCGTATCATGCGCCTCGTATCCCCTGTAGTGTTCATATTTCATCTCTAATCTCTCTTACCAACTGGCCTCAGTGCTTGTCCTATAAACTGAGCAATATCCACATATTTATCCGCTTGCGCCCATCGTACGGCATAGCATTCTAGCGTCCCCCAACAATAGTTACCCTCAAACCGCTTACTACGCCGTTTACGCTGCCCTGCCGATTTCTGAAACGGAATGTGCATTAACTGCTTGAATAAACAAACTCGGATTAGATCAGCTCATCGCGTTCAGCGGCTACGTACTCACGTGACGCCAATTTTATATCTAAGGTCACTGCGGCATCACAATTTATGTCACCGCGTGCTTCTTTAATTAAGCCCCGCGCGACGGCGTGATCGTATTTATGTTTTAGCACCTTGCGAAGGAACAAACCCGCTCGAGGATGTAAAAGCCAGTCAGTGATACATAACGCAACACAGTAATTTAGATAATACTTACAAGCATAACATTTATTAATTAATATCTCTCCACCACAGCACACTTCAATCTCACGCGTAACAACACGGTGCTGCGGCAGAGACAGGGTAACGCGTACACAGCACGGTGCTGGCAGAGACAGGGTAACGCGTAACAGCACGGTGCTGCGCGGCAGCAAGACAGGGTACGACGCGTAAGCACACAGTGCTGCGGGCAGAGAACAGGGTAACGCGTAAGCAGCACGGTGCTCGCGGCAGAGACAGGGTAAACGCGCGTACAGCACGCGGTGCTGGCGGCAGAGACAGGGTAAACGCGTAACAGCACGGTGCGCGGCAGCGACAGGGTATACGCAGTACGACAGCGGTGCTGCGGGCAGGACAGGGTAAACGCGTACAGGGCACGGTGCTGCCGCAGAGACGGGTAACGCGTAACAGTACCGGTGGTGCGGCAGAGACAGGGTAAACGCGTAACAGCCACGGTCTATCTCTATTATATCTATATTATATCTTTCGTAACCAGCACGGTGGGCTTGGCGGCAGAGACAGGGTTACGCGTACAGCACGGTTGCTGCGGGCAGAGACAGGGTAACGCGTAAGCAGCTACGGTGCTGCGGCAGAGACAGGTAACGCGTAACAGCACGGTGCTGCGGCCAGAGACAGGGTAACGAGTCACAGCACGGGTGCTGCGGCAGAAGACAGGGTAACGCGTACCGCAACGGTGCTGGCGGCCAGAGACAG
>NW_014577370.1:311475-314292 GCF_000485595.1 Priapulus caudatus
CTACGCCACCGAACGCGTAACAGCACGGTGCTGCGGCAGAGACAGGGTAACGCGTAACAGCACGGTGCTGCGGCAGAGACAGGGTAACGCGTAACAGCACGGTGCTGCGGCAGAGACAGGGCAACGCGTAACAGTACGGTGCTGCGGCAGAGACAGGGTAACGCGTAACAGCACGGTGCTGCGGCAGACAGGGTAACGCGCAAAATTGAAGACTAAAGAAGGGAGCCAATAATTCTTTTGTCGGGCGCATTGTTTGTGATAGTGAGTGAGCACGTACGGAACGTCTGGTAGATGCATAGGGTCAAGAGCGTATAAAGAAGGCCTCTTTATACGCTCTTGATAGGGTAGATGTGGGCAGTTGGTCAGGAAACAATATACCTGTGGGTGGTATTGGCCCGAAACGATGGTATAGAAACGGTCCGGCCACGTCCAAGACACGTTTCCATTGCACATTCCATTCCATTCCGCGTACACACATATAAACTACTATTATGGCCAAACAATATCCTTGCGAGACGTTTTTTGAAAGATAAAATATAGTGCAGCATCCTATTAATAAGTATATCACGGTCGCTATCATTTTTAAACATGCCACTATAAAAGATGACACACAGAAATGACCCTTACAAGCAATGTTTCTGCAGGAAAAGTTTTATTACCACCATCTCAATATTTGAATATTACAGGAAAAGCATGCAGTTAGACATTCATTCACAAGGCACACGGGATATAAAGCTTCCACTGAGCCACCGAAACCTCTTGCGTAAAACGTACAGGTTTGCGTATCCCGGCAGTATTACTGTAGTTATTCTACACGGGTACTTCTCTGTTTTCCCGTAAGCCCTGTGGTGCCGGTCACGTGACAGATCGTTACTCAGAAAATGTACCGGATTAAACTAAATAAAATTGGCAGGTCTCAAAAAAGCCAAAATTTCCATTTCTGTTATTCTAATACGTGTCATTGGCGTTTTCAGGCGCACTAAACAGAGCAGATTGTTCACGCCAGCCTGATCAGCTACGAACCGAACAAGCGCGTGGTTTCCCTCTCTGAAGCCAATAAATAACCAAAAACGAAACCACGCGGCCAGTTTCAGTTTATCTCTTGTACACCAGCTATGTGGTGAACCAAATCTATTCCAACAAAAACGTGTAGGAGCTATATTCCGTAACCGAACCCTGTGCCAACGGCCAGTACTATAGCCAACGCAACTAACACAAGCAAACCAACCACGAACCACGGTAAGCGGCGACACGACGTCAGTACAACAATATTTTACACCTCCGAAACAGGTTTCTGAATTCACATGTCGTGCGGTTTTGGCTTTCCAGCGCTCAGCATGCGATCGTAGAGTATCTGCTACGCTTGGACAATGAATGTTTCACGCTGCACGCAGCAAGGACACCTCGCCGGGTTAGTCCTGAGCGCAAAAATCCTATACATATACGGTAATAATGACGTATATATATATATACGTGGTCCTGAGCACGGGCAAAACTGTGACACTGGCAATCGCAAGAGGCTTGCATCTATGCTAAGCACATCAACCGAACACGCCACACGACTGGCCAGCCCGGTCAGTTGACCAACTAGACAAGCGCTCCTACGGGTCATCTCGATGACGTGGACATTAAATGACTACGGACGTGTTTTAAGTCTAATCTAATACTAGAAGCTAACAACGTACTAGGTCTACCGGAATGTGAAACACGGGTGACGTCACGCGGCAAACAGCGTAATCACGACTGTCAGTTGCGGTGTCGAAACTGTAATGACGAATCGAAAAAAACGTGATCTATTCGTCCTATACTCAAAACACCGTTAATGGCTGGAGCAATACTAATCACAGCGGGATAATAGATTTCCATATATACTAACAATACAACAATGTGGTATTTATATCACTCATGATACCAATAACAGTAAAACCGATCCGATAACATTCGAAACATAACAGATCCAGTTTCCCAGGGTTTCCTAAAATTCACCAACATTTTTTTGCTGCACAAATTCATAGAAGCTACCATATATTATAACAAAAATATTTCACTATTAGAATAAATACGCGTACACCGGTATACATACGCTCACGCGACCAAATACTGTATACAAATTGTATACGGTCTTCGATGCTACTAGTAGTGATGCATTTTTTGCTAAAGCAGATCGATGATAAATGTTTAGATATGCATTTCACAACAGTAAGCGGGTGCGCACATCACGATAGCACAGAACCGAGAAGTAGTGGTAACACGAAGAGTTTGTCGCTCACGTTCTCTTGTCACGCATGCACATCTGCTCCGAGAATCATACACGGTTACGAGAATCCCTACCGGGCCGCTCGCTGGGCGCACAGCAGCCACTGATACGCCCACCAAACACAGCCCGAGTAAGCCGACGTGAAGACCAGATATTCGTACAACCTTGACTAATCCAGAGATACTTGTAGTAACAATTAACCTGGTGTAGAAACGATCCAAATATTGAAAACGCGCCCCTTACAGTACCCAAAACACCCAAAGTCAACCCAACGTACAACCACTCGTTTTTCGTGTCGCGCTTGTGACATTTGCATGTGCGATGAGTTCGAGGACAGCGGATACGCTACTATACGTGGCGTGGTATAACAATAATCATGAATAACACCCCGTTATACATATGCGTATATACGTTATACATATGCCCGTTATACGAGCGGCAATCTCACAGGGATATCGGTACAATCATGTCAACAATCGTCACAGCTGAGTATATGTGTGTGTGTGTGTGTGTGTGTGTGTGTGTGTGTGTGTGTGTGTGTGTGTGTGTGTGTGTGTGTG
>NW_014577370.1:314995-317038 GCF_000485595.1 Priapulus caudatus
GCTTATAAATACTATTATTATATATTATATATATAATATATTATATTTATATAATATATATAATATATATATACATATATATATTCACGCTATATTCAAGCAGAACTTCACAGGCTAATACACGTAAAAGCTGTCTAAAATATCGAAGCGTAGCGCAATGCTTTCAGCTTCCCCAGCTTACATACTACGTACACTAAATCACGGCCACATTGTATTAAACAGAAATATACCCAAGCTGCCATACACATCATAGACTATATGTGATTTATATCAACGAGCATAACTTTTACATGCACTTTCTCGCATAACCCCATCCATCAACTTCAACATCACAGGTCATGTCTACGTGTCAACCTACGCTGAAGCGCATTGCCTAGGCTAGTGTTCACCTAAATGTGTTTTGGCGAGATGATGTGTATATATAATATACACATATATATAATATAATAAAATATATAATGTAATATAATATATATATATATATATATATATACATGTGTATATTAAACCGTGTAGTACATCGCAGAAACCCTGTAGAAACACGCACCTACGCGCCTGCACACGACTCCGAGATTCAAAATGTAGCGAATGAAACGATTAATTGACTGTTTAGATATGAAACAGCCACCATTTATATTTTAGTCGACGCAGTAATGTCTATAACTCATGGTAGGTAAGGCAGATAGCGACAAATAAATCTACGCATATTCAAAACATCACGGCGACTTCGCGATAGCTTCTAGCCAAGTGAAACACGGCAGGATATTCCGGACAAACATGACTAATCCTACTGACCATACGATCCGCGGGTTCTTTATGGATAAACCTACCAATCGCCGCACTTGTTACAAAGAACCGAATCTTTTATTTGGGCAAATAATTCCCATACCTAGGGTTTATGGTTGTATAAATGACGCGCGCACGGTGAAACACTGGCATAAAACAGGCGCTCAGAATCGTTAACATTTACATACTAGCAGGAGTTAATAATGACAAATTTGTCATTATTAACCACTGATACTAGTCATAAGTCATACGTAACATTAGTCATATATAAGAGCGGGTATAGCGCATTCACGGCATATGGCCGCGCTAACCCGTACAGACTGCAAAATTGATGCTACATCAATCTCGGCCGGGCCAGGCTATTCCATAGGCAATTTTTCAGTGCGTAAACACGCTATACCGCACTGAATACGCGCTAGACAGGAATAATTAGTTAGCACGACCAACTTGGGGTGGGCGACGCCCGCTTTACAGTGCGCTGCATGCTGTTGAATCGCCACGCACAGCATGGCTGTTGCAGCAGGAAATGACTCGTAACGTAGCGGCAACAATTGAGACATTTGTGGCTACGGGTACGCTCCGGTTTAGCGCGCGCGTCTTGCCTGTGCCTGGCCCGCACTAGTTTGAAGTGGGATCAAATTTTGCAGCATTTACAGGGTATCATAGGCAAGACATTGCGCAGTAACACAATTTTTTACTTTTTTTACACACGCCTTTTGAAGCTATTCTAAACATGCGCAATACAAATTCTCGAGACGAATTTGAATCTGCCAATAATGATTCTCATGACCGTTACAAAACACTTATCGCAGAACCAGCAACAACGTAAAAACAACAACAGCAAAACAACAACAACAACAACAACAACAACAACAACAAGATGCAAACTGAAACAGATCGCTTGCCCAACTATATACATATACAGAAGGTGCTTCCCACAACTTTCAATATACACCCCAACGGCCGTTTTCTCCAAACTGATCAGAAAATAAGTACAACACTGCAAACCTGAGTAACCATATTACGTTATCATGAATCATTTCAATATGGCAGAACCGAATGAGACCATGCATTCTTCGACGAGCGCCAGAGTAGATAGGTCAACAGACCTGTCACTAGATGGGTAGTTGGTCAGTGTGCGCGAACGTTTGTCTCGCTGTAATTTTTTGCGTTCAATGGCATTAGTTGACGCTCTTTAGCTTCCTTTTAACACGCACAGCTCTCTCTCTCTCTCTCTCTCTCTCTCTCTCTCTCTCT
>NW_014577370.1:320127-334619 GCF_000485595.1 Priapulus caudatus
TCACCGCTGAAACAAAAAAGTTTTTCAATCGCTCCGTCAGACCATGTCCTCAGAAAATGTCTAAAATCTGCCATGTGCCCCATTGACCTTTGCCCTGTGACCTCCAATTTCGGCACAGTAATGGCTTTTCCTACCATGATGCTATACACCGACTATCACGAGCCTAGGATGAGCCGTTTAGATTTCTGCCGCAATTCTGCATTTCCTCCCTATACCTTAAGTTAAGGAGGGAATGTTCCCCCTTCTTTTACATCTCTTGACCTTTGACCTTTGACCCCCAGCTTCGACATCCCAACTTGTTTTGACGATCCCCCCAATGTCCCGAATATCGTGACCGTACGTCGAACGGTTAAGATTTGTGCCCAACTGTTGACGGACGGACGAACGGACGCACGCACGCACGCACATAAAAGCCATTGCTCTCACGCGATGATGCGAACAGACAAATCTCAAAAACGTGCACCAACCATTCAGAACAGCTAACGAGATAACGTCTATAGTAGCATGCGGACACCTAACGTGCATTTGCAGCGAGGCAGCTATGCTCGTGTGCTTCAACAAGTGCATTCTAAACTAGGCTGACGCAGACCTGCGATTTTTGGTTGCTCGTCGCTGCAACCTGCAACCGCAAGTGATCGATCGATGTGTCACCCACCGCGTGTGCGCACACATGCGAGTTTGAAGCAATTCTAGAGCAATTTTTTTAGCGATTGGGTGCGACAAGTTGCTCAAAATCAAAACAGTTTGATTTCTTGCAACTGGTTGCATGCGACCAGAATCGCTACTGGTTGCAGTTGCACGTTTCCGCAGACGTAGCGATTTCACAGCATTTTTTACAGCAATTCTAGAATCGCTGTTGCGCTAGGCTTAAGTCGCCAGCAGCATAAGAGCGACTACGGGATTCAGACAGCGCACGTTGAGAGCCATGCTCTCCTCCATCAGTGCACCTCAGTGCAGTCGTGTCACATTGCAGCCGATTCGACGACATGTCTTTTCAGTGTTTGTGTGCGCGTTGAGTGTTTGTTACGCCTTAACAAGTACTAACCTATCTGTCTCTCCACGCATCCATACCGGGTCTAGTTACAATCACTACAGTTCGATGGATTGAAGAAGTCCTTAAATATATCATGACATTCTATCCAGCTCATTCGGGTCCTACAACTTTACTACGCACAACTCTACAGTAGGGTTGCCATGCGTATCTTGAAAAGCTGAGGGTTTCCAGTGACCGCAGTGACTGCAGGTGAAATCATTTCAATCGAAATTCTCGACGATTCTCCGTTATGTGATCACGAAACATCGTTTACCTGTCACGTTGACACTCTATAGACTCTGACAAATCTCCGCGTTTGTAACCAACCATCAATGAAATTATTACTGAATGAGCATATGTTCACATACTCGATAATTCTTTAAAAAAACATAATTGCGAGAAATCGGTTAGCCCAAAATTGGAACATTCGATGACGTTCCTTTTAGCGATAAAACCGCCATCGCCGCACTGGCCTACTAAAGAATGCAACAACCACACCCCTTAATCCACTCATAGAGATGAGACATGCTTTTGTGTTTACCTCCACCCTTGAGCAAGTACCTGAATCTTCCTAGCCAGGTAGTCCCTATCTACTAACCATTGGTACTATATTGGCCGAAAAAACTTCCTTTCCCAGTTTTTAGCTGTTTGAAGCCACCTAGAAAACTTGACACCTCTCATGAGGAGCATAAGCTATCACACGCCTGTCCCGGTTTTACAGTTTAATAATAAGGCCACCATATCATTGTGGCAATTATTTCCAAAGGTGTAATCACAGGCGCTCATGATACACGCATTATCACTGAGTAATCTCACACTAGCTAGATTCACCGGCTCTATAAACTTTTTCACCAGAACTCATCTCTGCTTGAAACATACGTAACTTCAAGTAAAATCAGCGGACTTTAATCACAAATTAGACTTTGCTATAGGCACACAGTGGCCAGCAGCTACAAGCAGTTTACAGAGACAGCGTAAAGTCACAACTGTCTTTGTGACACAACAGGATTCTGGTAGGCATTACCTTAGCTTCTTAAAAATATATCTTGACATCTGTGAAACAGAGCATGGAAAGTGTTGTGAGTTAAAAAGTCAACTGTGTAAGCCTAACAAGCCACTTGGCATATCTGGCAAACCTACCTACATAATTATTTACACATGAATACTTTTGTTTCTCTACGTGTGAACTTGCAAGATTTACAACCAAGATTCCCTGACCTTGGGGTAAACAAGCTACCAGTGTGTAGTGCCAGGTGATATATAACTGATAATACTAAGTAATAACACTTAATCCATTTCACTTACATGGCCTCTTAACATGTACATACGTATGAGTTCGAAATAATTAAGAATTGGTACCGTAATACTGACACGGCATTGTGACATATTCAGACTCAGATCGCCATGGAGTAATAGTCACGGGGCGACATGGCTCCGAAACCTACATTCACTCATATTACATGTGGGATGCAGCTATTCCGCTGTGGTCAGAGATTGCCTGGATTTTCACCTGTTTCTGTGTGTATTTTCGTCGGCGGAGCTGAGCTACACATACAAGCTGCCCGGCAGTCCTCTCTGCTCAGTCTGTCATCTCTGATGCCAGCTGATCAACTGGAATGATTCCATCTTGGAGAGCATTGTGATATCTGAAAGGAAAGCAACACCACATGTACATGCTGTTACGATTACTGCCACCTTAGCTTGCTTTGATCGATCCTATCGTTATTAGATATTATTTCCGGATCATTATGTTAATTTTGTTGATTGACGATGCAAAGATTACGAAAATTGCAAACCACATACATACAATTATTGTCATCTGGCAGTTTTAAACGGGAATTATTCGTTACACCAATGTACATCTGAGTCACATCTTTGACTATATGTATGTCATTAATATAGTCAATTCGATTATAGCTGTTTCTTTACGATTGACAGCTATGTAGTAATATTTCTTGGCTCATAATTACATATAAATACATGCTCTGTGATGACACCGAAAACTAAGTGAACGAGATACCTGCACACCCATAATTATCAGAACAACATAATCAAACTAGAAAGGGCAGTTGTCGCCAACTACATGTATCCCCCGTGTTCTCCCCAAGATGTGTAAGTATACGAAGTTTTGTCGTGCTAGGTCAATTAGGGGCCGAGTTATAGAGCGGAAGGGAAATATGATGAAGGTCAAGGTCAATGTCAAATAAAGGTTGCAGTGACCTGGTTTCGGTACGCGACACACCTTCTCCCCAAGATGTGTAAGTATACCAAGTTTGGTCGCGCTAGGTCAATTAGGGGCCGAGTTATAGAGCGGAAGGGAAATATAATCAAGGTCAAGGTCAAATAAAAGCCGCAGTGACCTGGTTTTGGTACGCGACACAGATTCTCCCCAAGATGTGTAAGTATACCAAGTTTGGTAGCGCTAGGTCAATTAGGGGCCGAGTTATAGAGCGAAAGGGAAATATGATCAAGGTCAAGGTAAAAGTCAAATAAAGGTCGTAGTGACCTGGTTTTGGTAGCACTAGGTAAAATTAGGGGCCGAGTTAGAGAGCGAAAGGGAAATATGATCAAGGTCAAGGTAAAGGTCAAATAAAGGTCGCCATGACCTGGTTTTGGTAAGCTGCTCACCTTCTCCCCAAGATGTGTAAGTATACCAAGTTTGGTAGCGCTAGGTCTATTAGGGGCCGAGTTAGAGAGTGGAAGGGAAATATGATCAAGGTCAAGGTAAAGGTCAAATAAAGGTCGCAGTGACCTGGTTTTAGTACGCTGTTCACCTTCTCCCCAAGATGTGTAAGTATACCAAGTTTGGTAGCGCTGGGTCAATTAGGGGCCGAGTTAGAGAGCGGAAGGGAAATATGATCAAGGTCAAGGTAAAGGTCAAATAAAGGTCGCAGTGACTTGGTTTTGGTACGCTGCTCATCTTCTCCCCAAGATGTGTAAGTATACCAAGTTTGGTAGCGCTAGGTCAATTAGGGGTCAGGTTATAGAGCAGAAGGGAAATTGTCTGCGGCGGCGGCGGCGGCTGGGGAGACATGAAACCATAGTATCCCCGCCGACTTCGTGGCAGAGGATACAATGAACAGACAGCAACACAAACTTTCGAGAAAAAGCAATTCTCACAAAGCACTCCAAACGACCAGGCACAACGAAAACAAGATCATATATCAAACTATCTATATTCGGCCTTAAGCCCTGTTCGACCCTTATTTAGGACGCTATGATTACAAGAGGTGTTTTGAGGTCTTTACAGGAAGATAGTCTGTTACAGCATTAATATTGTCAGTAGAATAAACTAACAATTGCTTGTTGTAGTTTCTAGTTAAACAATATACATATATATCAAGAGCTAATAATACCTAGAGTGTACAACGGAAAAACGGGAAAATAGTGCTATTTCACGACTACATTATTCTACTTTGCCTGCGAGTCTAGAATAATTTCATGGTATTGCATTAAGCAGAATTCCTTGCTCTCTACAACAAGACCAACCGCTTGTCAATACGATACTTCTAGGCGGAGATATCGGCTCCTAAACCTCCCCTCCCACATGCCTTACGCCGCTTCGCATCCACTTTATTCAGCAACCTACACGCGTCTAAGCATTTTGGCTATCGGTTTCCGTCACCTTGGAGCGCTGATAATTAATGTCACATGCCCAAATTTGGTACTGTTACTACACCATATAGTAACTGAGCTGCGTTGTAAAAACTTGATGCAGCCGGCTCCACCATGAGGGGCATTAGCCGTGCTAGGAAAGATAATGGAAGATAAGGGCATAGGCGATGCCCCCGAAAGTCATCTATGATAACCGAAGCACCGTTCATTCATAAAGTTATCGCGGAAAAGCCGAACTTTCACGAAGCAATGCTTAGACGCGTGTAGGTAGCTGAATAAAGTGGATGCGAAGCGGCGTAAGGCATGTGGAAGGGGAGGTTTAGGAGCCGATATCTCCGCCTAGGAGTATCGTATTGACAAGCGGTTGGTCTTGTTGTAGAGAGCAAGGAATTCAGCTTAAAGCAATACCATGAAATTATTCTAGACTCGCAGGCAAAGTAGAATAATGTAGTCGTGAAATAGCACTATTTTCCCGTTTTTCCGTTGTACACTCTAGGTATTATTAGCTCTTGATATATATACATACATATACATATAGAAACTTCGACAAACAATTGCTAGTTCAGATATGAACGAGTCAGTGGAGAGGTAGAGAGTGTGGTGAAGAGAGAGGGTGTTCAGCTTCGTTGTGAGGTCGTCAAGTAAAGCTACACTCTTATATATACACTTCATGTCTCAGTGTCTTCCTATATGACTGGCCATCGACGACCACTCACACTCATCTCGGAGCACCCAACACTGCAATGCATATGTTGCTGCTACCAGGTACCCTATACATTAACATGATGAAGAGAGACGTGGAGACACGATTCTACATTATATCAGGAGTAGATAATAGGGAAGCCACACCGCCTCGCCGAGGGAGCAAGAGCGCGTTAGTAGCTGCCTTTTGTTTCAATTTAGGCGGACAATACGTTCAGATTGATGGCCAAAGAATGGATAATCGTGTCGTACGTTTTAGTCTGTATCTCCGGATTGCGGGTGTATACGAGGAAACGATTTCGCACGATGCTAGGCGAATGTACTGTGTACGATTTGAGCTCAAGTTGGTTGAGTTACGCGTAGTAAATCGTAGGTATTCTAAGGCTAGTAAATGACGAATTTCCCTTGTTTAATGAAGTCACACTCCTTCCCTATTATCTACTCCTGATTATATCCATAAAGATTAACCAGTTTCTCGGAACGGCTATTATTAGCCGGAATCCAATCAGCACGTTGGATCAATCACTGCTGCTTACTTTTCGAGTCCCTTGTTGCTGAGGGTACGCAGCAGAGGCAGACGCAACAGCAACTTCCCGTAGCGCAGAGATCCGCTGCGCTTGGTCATGTAGATACGCAGGCCTTCGAGGAATCGGCGCTGCAGCGTAGAGACACACTCCTTCTCCTTCAGTCCGACAGCATCTGTGGAACGGCACGCAAGCGATGACCGCTGTGCATCACGACACGCAACACGACCACACAACGACGTAAGCTACAGCTCACCCGCCTATAACGTGTTCAGGGCAGAACGACGCACGATGTGAAATATGATGATCACGTACAATGACACACGCAGGTACATAAATACATACACACATACACATGCAGGCACGCACGCAGACAATGAGGTGGTCATGCCTTTCGCCTTTTCACAACGGCTGCCCACTTCCTTTCAATTTAATGTATTCATTTAGAATTCTGCACAAAATATTTGTCGTCGAGTGGGAACTATGCGAATCACGTGCTTTCCTAAGACATATTTTTGCAAATTTATGTAGCTAAATCTTCGTATTCCACGTTTACACACTGACGCATGGTGCTGACATGATCGTATTTGTTTTATGTAAAAATGCATATTTTTAACATGTCTGCATGTAATATTACATGCAGTTGCAATAATTAAATTTGTTGTGAGTGATGGAGATAACATAGTTTCCAAATATTCATGCTTCATGTAACAGCACTGAATGTGAAACATAAGAAAGCTACTAACATAACACCAGGAGTCTATCAATATTGATAGACTCCTGATAACACTAAAGTATGCCCATCTGGGCTGGCAAATGAACACCATAACACGACTGTATTTAAACATACCTACCTTCCAAGGACCCCAGGACCTGAAACTAATTCACCTGTCTCAAGTGGACAGCAAAATGTATTGAATTTAGGCTACCACCCTGACTAAATTTAGCCCGCCTCTCTTACCTGAACACAACACAATGCAGCTATAGCCCGCCTCTCTTACCTGGACAGCATAACACAATGCAGCTAGACCGCCTCTCTTACCTGGACAGCACAACACAATGCAGCTAGCTCGCCTCTCTTACCTGGACAGCATAACACAATGCAGCTAGACCGCCTCTCTTACCTGGACAGCACAACACGATGCAGCTAGCTCGCCTCTCTTACCTGGACAACACAACACAATGCAGCTATAGCCTGCCTCTCTTACCTGGATAGCACAACACGATGCAGCTAGCTCGCCTCTCTTACCTGGACAGCACAGCACGACAGCGCTGAGTGCAGCAAACTCTGGTACGTCTAGCTCCAGCTCCCGCAGCCTGGCGATGAACTCAGAGGCGAGTGAGACGAGCTCGCGACCCCACATGAGGCGCGTTGACTCAGTGGCGCTCAGCACGCAGCCCTTGCACCACATCAGGTAGCCCTCCTCACAATCCATCGATCTACAATGCAGAAAAAAACAAGCAAGCGTCAGCGAGGATCGCTTCACTTTCGTCTAATTCTACGGAGCGATAATCCGCAGCGATTGCCGAAACTACGTCGAAACGCTGGAGTGTTCGACAAATTAGATTGATACAATGAGCATAATAGGATACATCTAACTATACTGCTGCTACTGCTCTGCTACTGCTGTTTCTCCTTCTACTACTTCTACTGTTACTGATGGTACTACTACTGCTAGAATGAATGCAAGTCTAGAAAGAGCAAAGATTAATGTGTGTAGTCAAAGAGAGTCCAAGATGGATAGCGATACCAAGAACATCGATTTTTATGGCAAGTCTTAGCAAATATAGGTGTTTGCATTCAACTAATTTGTAATATTTGGACGTTTTTTGTGGTGATATTTCTTTGGCTAATGGTATACCACCGAGACAGCTGCTCTGTGATGACATTATGAAACAAACATTATTGTTAAAAAAGTGCAATAGTACTAAACCTTTGTCCTTGAACTTCATACAATGTCTATATGAGATTGACGTTTACATGTCTGTAAGCTTAAACTACATAGAGAATAATGTACTGTGACTGTACCAGTTTAGTTTAGTTTGTTCAACCACATGTTCTGTGTTTCAGTTTAACTGGTTTAATCATGTTGTGTATTTCAGATCTCCATCACTTGTGATGTCGTCCTAGTATGAATAAAGCAATATCTGAAAACAGTATTCCATACTTATTTACTACACAACAACGTTTACTAAGATTATATATAACAGACACACCTGAATGCAAGCCTGAACACATTGATCTCCACGAAGCTGCTCTTCAGTAAAGTCATCTGATCATCCAACAGCAATTCGTTGAATCCTGAATTGTAACATTATACACCTATAATCATATATTATAAATTTCTATAATATATAATCATATAATATATAATCATTAATATATCACACATAAACGTGTGTGCGCGTGCATGCTTGCGTGTGCGTGAGAATATGTTTAATAACTCAAATCACATAAATATAGCAACAGTACGTTACTTACTAGCAGTTCTAATTGCAGTTAGAAATGCCTCGCAGTATTTTCTCATCGTTTATATTATGAAACATTAAACACATTTAAATGAGAACTCTTAAGTCATTACATTTCAACATTATGTTTCAGCAAAGCAGAGAAATGACCTTACATAGCATTTTTTGTTGATCAATGGTAAATAGAATTTCATAAACGCTATATTACATAACATGACAATTGATATTCATTTATTTGACTTGTGCTGCCCCTCGCTTGAACAATGCAAGTTGAGCTAATAGTTTTTTACCCATTTAAATAACATAGGACTTCAATACTTTAGATGCATAAATCTCAGTGAGACAATAAACATCGATGCTAAAACAAATACCCTAAAAATTCAGATGGATCAGATGTTGTTGGATCTATGTGTCTTTTACGCAGATTCTGATTTTAAGATAAACGTAATAAGATTTATTGAATTTATATTTAACGGAAGTTTCTATTTTGATCTACAATTATAGCTTATACTACAGGTCATGAATATTGGTCCATATCTTAAATGACAACGTCCAATAAAAACCCTATTCATCCTACCTACCTCAAAACGAATTTACGTTTTTTAAAGCACGTTCATATTTTTATGCATATATATGTGCCGAGACTCTGACAGCACTAGTATTGTGATCAGTGATAACTCACCTGGAATCTTTCGGGACCACTTGATGATCATTCTCAGTTCTGAATAACCTGCCAACATCACCTGCTCAGCTGTCACCTCACCAGGAACATAGTCACCTGCAAATACATCAACTCTGTTACCTTCATCAGAATGAGAGCAACTCGCCTCCATTCATGCAGTGTAAGTGTTTCTTCCGAAAGGCAATCAAAACACACACGTACATACACTTGGCTCCAATGCCAATACTCTCGGTATACCAATGCCAACACAAACACAACGGCGTGAATTTCCTTAAGAACTTAAAATACAAAACAAAACATATCGGTGGTCAACACAAAAACAATGTCTCTCTAACAATGTCAATGTCACTCTTACAATGTGCAATATACACCCAAGCTATAACATTTCCTGCCATATTATCATGTAGACTTCTCAGTGCTTCTGATGCATGTTGGTGGAACAGGGTGCAGGGGTTCGAATTTTGCCAGGGCACGAATGGCAAGTCAAAAAATCCCTATCAACCCAACCCCATCAACAAACCTCGGGTAAGAGTTACCCGGCGAAGATTCTCTTCTCGGAGCCTGGCCCTCGCTATTTTCGGTCGTACGCCCAGTGTCCGCACAGAGCATCCTCAAACCAATCCACCACTCATTCATCCTATGCCCACCGTGTTCTCCATCAACCCATAGCCCCCTGACATACTCTTGTTGTTGCCCTGCACACCTGGTCCGGTACGGTTCAGTGAACGCTTAATTCCCCCTCTGTGTGTGCCACATTTCACGTACCACATTTCACAAATTCTATTGTTACACTGCGCACATCCAGAGAGACATGATACAAGATTGCGTGGCACAGCTTTGCTGTGGATCCTGATCGAGCGCTGTGCGCGGATGAGACGCGCAGTTCCACGGGATATGCGCACGCGACCGTGGGGATGTTCAAATATGAAGCGCTGTCCGCAGTGGAGACGTGCGCCAAATTCGAGGGCCGGCGCACGTCTCCACAGCGGTCAGCGGATATGGTCTGTAGTTTTAGAAGATAACAATGAAGACTTTGTTCTAAATAAGAACTATCGGCGGCTAAATAAGAGCAATATACACACCTTTCAATTTTTTGACTAGTCAGTCAAAGGGCTTGTTGGGGGTCAATTATGCAGAGCTTCCAATTGAAATGGCCCATGAAATTGTCAAGTGGAATTGTGTTTTTCGGAACCCCAAAGAAAATGTCTCCCTCTTACATGCACCCCTCCCTGATCAATCACGCATTCAGGCGTAAACAATAACAGAGATGAAATTGTGTTGAGTTTGTGGCTCTTGACGCACGTGCATTGACGTACAAGACTGTTGAAAGCACAGGCACTTGGAACGTCTCAATAAAAATTCTTCTCAATTTTTCACAATGATCCACCGCCTGTGTGCAAAATAGGTGAACGTATGTGAAACATATACGGTCAGTACTTACTGTGACATATCCGTGACTAACTGACACCACTAAATTGGTAAAATGTTCCACGCACTTTAAGAAATTCTGAGAAATTCTGAGGTTATCATCGCAGAACTCCCTACACCGCCCATCCTGATGTCACAAAGCTATATGTAAACAAACAGGCGTGTTGCGAGGTGCCTAGCTGCCTCCGATATCCATTTCGACGCCCGGTAAGCCAAGCATAACGCGCGCGGGTAAGACGTCACACACACAGCTACGTTCTTTGGCTAAAACAATCGAGTAGCGCGGTCAGGGATTTTCGAAATTCTTTAATTTTAAGAAAAACTTCAATGTTCAATGAATGACGCACTCGTTAACTTCCGAAAGCGGGTAAAAATGCCGAATTTGTCCACTTCGATGCAAAATGCATCGACCGGGCCTTTCATTATTTACGAAAAGCAAACAGTCTCGCCAAACACCTACACGCAGTAACGGGTCACGTCGTTGACACCCCATTCAGTGTCCATCAACGAAGAAGGCGGGGCTTATTCCGATTACGGAGATGCGAAAATGAAACAGAAGGACGTAGCGCAGTGCGCTAAACAGCGTGTTATTTTCGTTTTTGTGCCAAACTATCGTAGGAAACCGTTCTAGCCTAGCAGAATGCCCTAGTTCGTGAGATCGGCAATTTGGTGCTGCTATGGGTCCTGCCTTATAAATATATCAACACGGGTGCGGCGTAGGCTGTGATTGGAAGACACAAAGTGTCAATCCTCGGCGCGCCTCGGCATCATGGCCGCATCACGTCTAGAAATAGGCATGCGACGCAACCCTGAATATTATCAATTCTAAATTATTCTAATGTGCAAATACTCTCGCTATTGATTAATGACGAATGTACATGTGTATGAACACACGCAAGTTGTGTCAGTCAATTCACTAATTGTCATACTTTCGTTTGGCTAGAGCAAGCAACTCTAACCCACCCACAAAAACCGACCTCATAGAGCAGAACTAATGTGCCAATTTTGCGTTTCAACTGTGTATGCTGGGCAAAACCGATTACGTAGCGGCAGGTCATTGTAGGCAGCTACGAAGTCAAAGTCGTCAGTGTAGTAGCAAATTAAAGGTGGCTGGATGTTTAGCAACCCGTACAACCTGGAAATTTGATCCTACATCAAATCAGTCCATGCCAGGCTCGGATTAAATTTTTGCAGTGTGTACACACTACCTCGGGCTGAATACGTGCTAGTCCAGACAAAGTAAGCCCCCTAAATTGAGGTGGGCCTGCCTGAGCATGCTAAATTATCCTGTAATACCTGTTACATACTGAAAAATTTGACACATCAAACTAGTCCAGGCTAGGCCGGTGTCAGATTCACGCTAAATCGCAGAGTATGGACACAAAATACTCAACCAGGCTAAGTTAGCACGGCAAGACTGCACATGCTCAGTTTAGCGTGTTACGTCATACTGCAGCCGTCAATGACGGGTAAACAACAACACTGCCGATAGCATTTTTAAGATTTATACTGAGCACTTGCAATAGCAGAAGAAGAAGAATATTAACAGGTGGACATAGCAGAAACCGCAACCGGCATATAATTGAATCTGAATATCACGATTATAATCCAATTGAGAGCCATTTTATTAGCAATTTGGAAGTGTAAACATTCACGTTCTTATGTCTGCCCTCCCATATGCCTTCTTCTGGATAACTTAGCACGCTTTTTTGCACCTCAATTCGGGGGGAGGGGGCCAACTTAGTTCAGACTAGCACCTATATAGCCTGTGATTGTGTGTAGTGTGACTGTGTATTCACAATGAAAAACATGCCTGGACTAATTTGATGTAGGATCGAATTTGCAGTCTGTATCACCCATAGTATGGGGTGGGGTGTAAGCTATCCTGCATTAAATTGTGTGCGTGCGTGCGTGCGTGCGTGCGTGCGTGCGTGCGTGCATGCATGTGTGTGTGTGTGTGTGTGTGCGTGTGTGCATCTGTGGGTGCGCGCGTGTGCGTGCGTGTGTGTGTGTGTGTGTGTGTGTGTGTACAATCTAGGGCCAGGCCAGGGCCAACTTTTGATATTAAACGCATGTGGATCGATAGCCTTCCCTGGGTCACATAAAAGTACAGTAGTGTCTGAAATTGTGTCTGCAATTTCGCTTTTCATCTTAAGTTCACTAGTGTATACTCACATAGTGTAAACAACTTGGTTCATATGATGGCAAACAGGGGTAGTAACTGGGACGGCGACTAGGTGAAGTCTGATTATAATGTGGGCATACTATAGTCAAACTATCACAACATCAAACTGGTCTGGGCCTGTTTTGCATTGTGTACACACAGTCACAGGCTAAAATTAATAGGCGCTAGTCTGGACTAGGTTAGCCCCCTCCCCCCGAATTGAGGTGCAAAAAAGCGTGCTAAGTTATCCAGAAGAAGGCATACGAAGCATGGGATGGCAGACATAGGAACGTGCATGTTTACACTTCCATTGCTGATAAAATGGCTCTCACTTGGATTATAATCGGGATATTCAGATTCAATTATATGCCGGTTGTGGTTTCTGCTGTATATTCGTCCACCTGTTAATATTCTTCTGTGATTGTGTGTATTACAACTGCTCAATATAAATCTTAATATAAGCCTCGTTCACACGAGACCTCGTATTTCTGAAATACCGGATTTGCGAAATACCGTATCTGAGACAAATACGCGGCCAAGCGTTCACACGCTGATTCGCGGCTCCAGAAATACGATATTTGCGAGCTGCGCACTGTTTTAAACAATCAACCGAACAATGCGAAATAAACAATGCAATGCGCACCAACTGCCGATAAAATACGTAGACTGGTCCGCGCTCGACAGTTCCATGCACTCGCGTTACACTAGAACTGTCGAGCGCGGACCCCCCTTATCGTGCGAGTTAGCTACTCGAGTTAAGCGTCTACACGGGCCTTAACTCGAGTTAAGGTAACTCGAGTTACGTTAACTCGAGTTAGCTTAACCTCGCCGGTCGATCGAGGTTAAGCTAACTCGAGTTACCTTAACTCGAGTTAAGGCCCGTGTAGACGCTTAACTCGAGTTAGCTTAACCTCACGATAAGCGGCAGCACTCGTACGATGTACGTACACACGCACGCACACACTCGATCACGCACGCACGCACGTGTACGTGGCACACGCATGCACGCACGCACGCACGCACGTGTACGTGCACACGCACGCACGCACGTGTACGTGCACACGCATGCACGCACGGCACGCACGCACGCACGCCTACGTGCACATGCACACGCGCGCGCGGCACGCACGCACGCACTAACGTGTACCTGCACACGCGCGCACGTGTATTGCACACGCACGCACACACTCATGCACGCACGTGCAGGACTACATGCACACGCACGCACGCACGTGTACGTGCACACGCACGCACGCACGCACGTGTACGTGCACATGCATGCACGCACGCACACGCACGTACGCACGCACGTGCACATGCATGCACGCACGCACACGCACGCACGCACGCACGTGTACCTGCACACACACACACGTACGCACGCACGTGTACGTGCACACACACGGACGCACGCACGCACGCATGCACGCACGTGTACGTGCACACGCACGCACGCACGCACGCACGAAACGTGTACCTGCACACGGCGCGCGCGCACGCCAACGTGTACGTGCACATGCACGCACGGACGCATGCACGCACGTGTACGTGCACACGCACGCACGCACGTGTACGTGCACACGCACGCACACGCGCACGCACGCACACATCGCACGCCACACATGCACGCACACATGCACGCACATGCACGCACGTCCGATGCACGCACGTGTACGTGCACACCCACGCACGCACGAACGTGTACCTGCGCACTGCACTTGCACACGCACGCACACACTTCATGCACGCACGTGTACGTCTGCACATGCACGCAGCGCCACAACATGAACGCACATGTACGCCCTCACGCATGCACGCACGTGTACGTGCACACGACACGCCACGCACCGCCACGCCACGAACGCACGTGTACGC
>NW_014577370.1:335004-342728 GCF_000485595.1 Priapulus caudatus
CAGTCTATAAAATACGCGGCTCAGCCAGAAATCCGGTGATATTTATTATAGCGTTCAGGCGACGAGGAAATTTGCTCGGTCCAAGAAATCCGGTATTTCTAAGCACGGCAAATTATTCGGGGTCTGGGCAAGCCTCGTATTTACATGAAATACCGGATCTGTTTAGATTACCGTATTTACTTGGGCCTGGTATTTTGCCTCGTTGCAGTTGGTATGGGTGTAGAGACGCATGGTTTCACGGCCTGGCGCCCGGGTTTGGTGAACTCGCTAAATACCGGGATTCTTACTACGTGTTGGAGGACGCGGTAATTGCTATCGGCGGTGTTGTTGTCTTACCCTCATTGACATCTGCTATGTTAGTATTATCTCTTGGACACGCCTAAATGGGAGCATGTGCCCCAGAGCTACAGTTAAAACCTGCGTTATAATAATCTATGTGATTAAGAACCTGTTAGGCTAAGGGGGGTTTGTTTTTTTCATTTAGTGTTGAAGTTTTTAGCCCAAATTCATAAACAAGTTGTCTTTATTTGATAAAATTCACTTAAAAATTCACGAATCAACTAAACACGAAGCTGCTAGTTAAGCTGAGTAATATTGAGCCAAATCCCTCTGCCAATTTCACTCCAGATACGATAGGCTGTATTAAGTTCATATTAAAGGTATTAATAGCTATCGTGTACACGACGAACCTTAACTCGAGTTAAGCGTCTACACGGGGCCTTAACTCGAGTTAAGGGTAACTCGAGTTACGTTAACTCGAAGTTAGCTTAACCTCGCCGGTCGATCGAGGTTAAGCTAACTCGAGTTTACCTTAACTCGAGTTAAGGCCCGTGTAGACGCTTAACTCGAGTTAGCTTAACCTCACGATAAGCGGACAGGCACTCGTACGCATATGTACGTACACACGCACAGCACACACTCGATGCACGCACGCACGCACGGTACGTGGCACACGCATGCACGCCACGCGACCGCACGGCACGTGTACGTGCACACAGCACGGCACCGCACGTGATTACGTGCACACGCAGACTGCCACGGCACGCACGCACGCATACGTACACACGTACGTACACACGTACGCACGCACGCACGCACGCACGCACGCACGCACGCACGCACGCACGCACGCACGCACGTATCAGGGGCGGATTCAGACCGTATTTGCCGTATTGGGAAATACGGTCTAGATTTCAAAGTGCCCTTCGAAATTTACAAAAAATACAAAAAAATACAGAAAACAATTTGATGGAATTTGGCTATATTCTTTATTTGTTTTCTTTTTCTTCTGATTCATTGACGGAATTTCATCTGATTCTTGAAGGAAATCTAAATTTTACATGGTAACAAAACTATCTTTGATATCTGAAAAAGAAGGGAAGTGCTTGAATCATTCTGCATAATTGCTGGTATGAAAAGCGCAGGCAAAATGAAGCAGAAATAAAATTCCATATGGTTTTTAGCTATTGTTGCTCGACTAAATGTGTGCTCAAATGGTGCTCATTTTTGTGTCCAGGGACCCTTGAAATTTTGAAATTTCCTGGGGGAGGCCCCCCAGACCCCCCGCCATGTGCTTTGCGCCTTCCGGCGCTCACTGTGGGGTGGGGTGCCCTTTTTGGAGAATGTGCCCTTAAAATCTGGAAAAATACTGTCTAGCCTCAGCTCTGGATCCGCCCCTGCGTATACGTGCACACGCACGCACACACGCACACACGCGCACACGCACGCACGTTTACATACACACGCACGCACGCATGCATCGGTAATAATTAGTGATGTCACGATCATCGATTATACTCGATCATCGGTTGAACAGTGGCTCGAACCAAGCGCTTAGTGATGTCACGATCATCGATTATACTCGATCATCGGTTGAACAGTGGCTCGAACCAAGCGCTTGGTTATCAAAATCCATAATCGATTTCGTCAAAAAAAAAAAAAACATTTTTTTTTTTTTAATTTGAACAAGAAAACTTGGAAAAGTGATGAGAATCAGTACATGTATTATACACAGTAGTAAACAGTGCAAAACAAACAGTAAACAGGGCTAAACAAGCACATACATGCACACACGTACATGCACACAACGTTACGCACACGCAGGCATTCAAAACCCCGAGTAACCGATTGTAAAGGGCCGGACACACCAGGCGATGCCATCGCCCGACGCCATCGGCCGATGGCATCGGGCGATGCCATCGCCCGATGGCATCGCGCAGTCGTGGACACACCAGGCGATTTCATCGGGCGATGGCATCGGTTGCTCTGTGATTTGGCATCGAGTATCATTGCAACACCTATTGATTGGCTAGAATGATTGTATTTAATTCGGCGCCGTATTGTTATCGCTGGTCGCTGGACAACCAGGCGATGGCAGTCGGCGCGATAATATTCAAAACGTTTTGATCTGTGCGATGCCATCGGCGGCGATTGAGTGGACACACCAGGCGATTTTCACGCCGATGCCATCAGCCGATGGCATCGGCCGATGGCATCGACTGGTGTGTCCGGCCCTTAACCGATCATCGGTTACTTGGGTCCAACCGATGATCGATTACGAAATTACAACCGATTGACAACACTAGTAATAATGCACCGCTATCGGGTGTTGTCGTGTAGACGCTACATAATCGCTAACTCGAGTTAACGCTTAACTCGAGTTAGCTTAACTCGAGTTAAGGTTCGTCGTGTAGACGAGGCTAATGAGCTTTCAGTCGATAAACAGTTTTTCAAGAGATTGTTCCAGAAGACTGGCTGTCTCGTTACGGCAGATAGTTCTGATGATGATCAAATCAGACCACAAGCACTAGCGGCCTATGAGTTTTAGTCTTTTAGACCAAGTCAATTCTTCAATGTAAAAAAAAATACAGTACATTGCAGTTTCACTGCATAGTGATATACATTATGAAATTGAGCCTGCTCCCATACCTTATGACTGAGGAACCTGGCCAGGCATTATGTTTGCAGTGTTTTAAAACAACTTGCATAACAATTAGAGAGTTATTCATGTTGTTTGTTCACAGGGCGGGCGTGCGGTGTACTTGTGTGTTGCAGATGAGCAATTGAACGGCATTTACAGGTGATTATCGGCAATAATAGGCGAAATAGAGTAGAGAAACATTAAGACTTTGGTAGTAAATACATTTCGTCTTTACATTAATTTTTTTTATTGAGACGTTCCAAGTGCCTGTGGTTGCAGCGGTATACCGGTATTGCGATATTATCCAGTGGAAGTGATGCAAGTGTAACTGAAATGATATGGAAGATGGCCAAATATGGAGCACTGGCCGCGCATAGAAGAGAAGTGCGCGCGGCAGAGGGAAAAGAAAAGATAACATGGTGGATCCGTGCGCCATAATGCAAGCCAGCGCACAGATCCAAAGAAAAGACTGGGTGACAGAAAGTGTTTCCCCTCAGGGTGGCATGTACGAACCGCCGCAGTATATATAGTCTATTTTACGCAGCTGTCCCTTATTTCCCAGTCCGCTGCGCCTTGATGAACAGTACTAGTAGAGTCCACTAAGCATTTGCACTCGTTAACGATGTGTATTTCGGAGTAATTAAGGCTACGTGTGTTGAAATGTATATCGAGTTATAGCCACTGAACCATTTATTCTCAATAAACACCCCTCATTTTGGTCCTTACCCAAAATATATTTTCTGGGGCGGAAACCCTGGCTACGTACCTTCGGGTGCTGGTATGAGGTTCGGGCCAGCATCGACGAGGCTCTGCATGACCTCGTTCTCCTGCAGTAGCTCATAGGACTGCACATTGGCACACACATACACCTCCTGCTCCTGATCAGCCTCCATCGGCGTCTGGGTTTCCATCGCCGGCATATTGCTAAGATGAGTGAGAGCAACGTTGTAAGGACACTACGAGCTACGTGAATCGCAACTACAAGAAATGAAAGTGTCAATGACACTGTAGCTCACCTTGGGTGTAATAGAAGAGAGAGGGGGGATATATAAATGAAGAGTATATATGGGAGAACTCCCATTATATAGTGCTCATATCTCCCATTATATACTCTTGATAATGATATATATGCATAAGTTTTGATGCGAAAATAAATGTTTCAGATCTGAAAGTCTGAAATCTTGACGAGAGATGGCGCTACGCCTAAATGATCGCCATTTTGGTTTTCGAATATCGCGCAAATAAAAACAATAAAATATTCCAGTCAAATTACTGTAATGAAGAATCTAAAACACAATATTACACGTATATAGGTATGATTGTAGAGTTGCTAACCAGTTAGACAAAATACACGTAATAGGACGTTGTCATCTCTCCCATAGGAGTAAAAACTGTTTTGGGGCTAGCCTTACACATTCACATACCAAAATTTTACAAAATCAAATAAATTTAGATGACCATTTTCATTTTTGCCAAAAAGTGGGCGTGGCTCAAAAGTAGGTCGACTGGCGTGCTCCAAAAGAGGACGTTCAAACCTCTCCCATAGGAGTAACAACTATATATGTAATTTGAAACATGTTGGTCAAACTGTTCTTGAGTTATCGTTGACCGTAGGCAGACACAGAAATGCATAGTGAAATTGCCAAAATCTACCTAATTTGCATAATTAAAAAAAAAATTAAAAACAGGTGTGATATGTTTTGGGGCCAGTCCTCATTCATTCACATACCAGAAATGAGCAAAATCCATTGAACCTGAACTGACTTATGGCCATTTCCATTTTTGCCAAAAAGTGGACATGGCTCGAATGTAGGTCGACTGGCGTGCTCCAAAATAGAACGTTCAAACCTCTCCCATACGAGTAACAACTATATGCAATTTGAAACATGTGAGTCAAACTGTTCTTGAGTTATCGTTGACCGTAGCCAAATGTTGAAGAACGGACGCACGGACAGACGTACGACAGACGACACCCCATGGCAATAGCTCATCTTGACGATGTCAAGGCGAGCTAAAAACAGCCTACAAAAGGCATAGCTAAGATCGCTCACTTTGCACTAACTAACTGAATTTAAACATACTACAGTCAGACTTATGGTAACGGTCACTCAAGTGAAATTGGCATTTATAAACAGACGCCACTCTATAGAGATGGTTTTACTGTATGAGTGCCACTCGTGAAAAATGCCAAAAATAAAATTTATAAACAGCTGGCTTTTCTATAGAGGTGGTTTCATTGTATGACCACCATAAGTGAAATACCAAAAATGTCCTTAATAGAAAGTAACTAGCCCTTGCGGCTAGTAGATTTGCGGATCTACTAGCCGCCTTTACTATCTAATAACCCAGCTGCTGCAGGCGACTGGTCGAGTCGCGTAGGGTAGATGTGGGAGGGATTGTGGCCCCCCTGGGGTATTCCCCCAGAAAAATGTTTAAATGAGGAAGCCAAATTCTGCATTCTGAGCATATCTGGAGCGATAATTATGGTTAAAAAAAAGAAATTCTGACACATTTTCATTTTCGTTTCCATTTTAATATCTTCATCAACGCGTACTTCTTAAGCAGCAGAAAGGACTTCATGTGAAGTTGACCTAAGTCCCTGGAACTGACGAATGGTAGAGATGAAATTAAAACCGTGATTTACCTGCCATTATACAGTACAAATGCCCTAAAAATCGACTAGCCTGCCGTGCTAGCATTGATGGGACACTTGGTAAACTGAACTCAACTTTCACTAGCCCCGGGCTATCGGGTTAGCATTAGTATCGAACACTGCCATGCCTACAAGGAAAATGTCGTAAGTGTTCTCTATAGTATGCATGTCTCTGTTCTATTAGGGTGGTTTCGTTGTATAATCACAATCCAAGGGAAATTCCAAGTGCCCAATGCCATGATAAACAGGTGCTTATTTTGTCAAAGTGACCGATAACACAAGTTTGTCTGTATACATCCTTACAAAGATTGGGCAACAAATGTGTGTTGCCGACTGGTCTTGCGAGACAAGATTATTCCACGATTTAAAAAGTGTATTTTTGAGCATGCAAACAAACATTTCAAAATGTTCACGTAACAGAAACAGTGATTTAAAGTGAATTGTCACGAATTTTTTCAAATGTACTAGTTCAATTTTGCTGTATGTTTTATTGTGAAATGAAATTACAAACGTACATCTAAACACACCAAAAGACATCTAGCCGATTAGATTTTTTAAACTTGTTAATAAATGCACAAAAATCTAGACAATTTGATATATTGTATGCACATTAAATGTTTGTTATGAGCTGTTATCATGAGCATTCGCTTAAATCAAAAGGAAAAAATCAATGTAAAAGATTAACTATATTTTAAGCATAACGAAGGCTGAATTAAGCTGCAACTTCATTTTCATGGTTTAAATGTTTTTTTTAAATGAATACTGGTATCATTTACGGCGGTATAATAACTTCAGTGATTCACTATCACTATTCAACGCTATTACTATTCACCTTTGGTTATCTATAACAGCAATGGTTTCTGTAAGATTGGGTCTCTTTCCTTTCATTTGGTGCACATGTCTCCCGCCAGGAGTTCTGTCTTCTCTAACAGCTGAAGCAGAGAAATGGCACAGCAATTACTTACAGCCACAACAGGTACTCGCACGAGTACACGCACATAATTATATTATATAATACAATACATACCTATAATATTATACACAGTGTTGAGCAACCTTAAATATAAAAATATATAAGCATATATTATATATAAAAATGTTCCTGACGCGCGGTGTAAACACATCATCTGATGTCTTCATGTACAGAAAAATTTCCCTTGCTATAAATAGACGTGTTGTCGTTTCAGTCAATAATCTGTGCCGCCTCCGCCTGAACACCCACACGACGACGTTGTGTAGGTAGACACTGTGCGTTCATGCGCTGAAGCCCAGGTGACAATCATTGCACTGCAGCTACTGTATCTACTGCTACACACTTATAAACGCTCCTGCACACATTACCAGCGTTGCTGATGTTTATTAGGCCAGATATTTATTAGGCTAGATGTTTATTAGGCTAGATGTTTACTAGTAGCATTGATCAGTCGAGACGCGCGTGGTGGTCTCATAGTGAGGCACATGCACTGTCTAACATTGCTCCGACGTACGCATGTCCCTCTTTTATGAGACAAAATACATGTAAACCTTGCACGCATATATATCCAGCTGTCTCGCTGTTTGGCTACTTCATCTCGTGGCGTTTGCACTTGTAAAGATATCATATGTCTTCATACTGTTGCATCACGCGTAATGTGAGGGCGTTTTTCATAATTTACGAATGAAGTCAGTAATAATTTCATATATCTGGGCATATTAGTGTTTGGCCGACATTTTGCGAGGGGATTAAAACAGACCATGGAATGGATGCCATATATCAGTCATAAAATCTCAATTAAAACTTGTCTAAATCAAAGAGTCTATTGATGTCAACTTCCCTAGTTTGTTACCACGCCAGGATAGCAAGAAAGGCAACAGTTGAATATCTCATGCAGGATATATCAGCCTTGGGAAAACATTCAATCACAAAACCGATCAATGAATCTATCAATTTGTAACTGATGTTTGTCAAAACGAAGCCACGTTAAGGCAGAGAGGCATTGACCAATATTACAACCTGACATAATCTATCTATATATCTATACTATAATTTGGCTAATCTTGTGTGTGTGTGTGTGTGTGTGTGTGTGTGTTTGTTTGTGTTCGTCTTTCGCCTGTATTTGTCACTCAATCGCGACTAACTGAAGATATATTCAGAATCACCACGTCGTGGGA
>NW_014577370.1:345400-346757 GCF_000485595.1 Priapulus caudatus
AGATTTGTGCCCAACTGTTGGCGGACGCACGCACGGACGCACGCACGCTCATGCGATTCTACAAGCTGCATCTGACTATACAAGCTGCATCTGACTATGCATCTGACTATGTCAGATGAGCTAATAAACTGTAATACTGTATATATATATATACTTAGCTACACGTGTATGCAGTGAAAAAAATACACGGGGGCTCGGGGCGATTTATCCCCCCAATGCCAAAAAGAGCCACGGAAATGCCAAAAAGAGCCCCCGTAAATTTGCATAGAGTTCAATGCAAACCAAATTTTAGAGTGTTATTTTCATGCACGCGAACTTGAAAAGTAGCCCCCAATAAATAAATTTTATTTTTTTCCCTGCGTGTATGACAACCTACTCAAGCCCTCGAATCCACCTACTGGACCCAAAGCGCAGGCAAAACACAACTTGCCAATGTACTGTAGACTATGTGACTACAAGACTACAATGGATATATGGCCCCGTCATATGTACAAAAGTTCAATGCAAACAAAAACCAAACCAACGATGAATAAGGCATCTAAGAACTCAAACAAAGATGAATAAAGCATCTAAGAACTCAAAACTTAATTTTAAAATATAATACAGTCAATTTAACGGAGTTTAACCTGCACACAGAAAACAACCGAGGGCGGTTTGAGGGATGGAAACGAGTGTTTACCCATGTTGACTTGCCTCAGGCTCAACTCCCTGCTAGAAACAAGATACCCGATTTGAATACAACTAGTGTAGTGGCCCTAGGGGTAGCCGACTATGGTATGGCAGGCGTTATATAGATAATAACGCGTGTTTAGTTGTGTGGATTCATTGTTCGCTCCTGCCGTTAGGCAGAACGGTGATGCAGTAGCGTATAACAGGCTGTACCAGTGAAACAGAACACCGTTATATTCGGTTAACTGTACGGTTATAGTTTTATTGTTTCTTACTAGCTTACGAATAATTCCCCTGCATTCGTAAATGCCGTGGATCTGTATTTCTCTCATATATGTAGCTTGCGTTATAAGTTATCTGGTTCGCTGTTATCGCGATTATCAGTGCAGCGTGAAGCACTGTTACGTTGTTCAAAGGAAGAGTTTACTCTAGGTTCTAGGGTTATTTTCAGCTAATTTAGGTTATAATTACGCTACATGAAAAGTTTCATGGTCCAATCACCATTAGAAATATTTTTTTTTTAATGTTTTAAAACTAATGACTACAGTTTGATTACAACGACGGTGGCGCCACTCAAAGCGCACGATCTGATAAGTTGCGCAAAACCACTTTCCAGCCATAGTGGGGCAGATATGTAACAAAAAGAGGTCAAAATGTTCACATCCGGCAGAAAGTGTGAAATTTTGCA
>NW_014577370.1:349416-352020 GCF_000485595.1 Priapulus caudatus
GTGTGCAATGGCTCATAGGAAACAATAGTTTCCAATTTTCTAAAAAGTCGTTTGTAGTTACGGTCGGTCGTTGTCGCTGCAGTGCGTCTTGGCCTTTACACCCCCTGAAATCTCCACACTAGTAGTAGTACTACTAGTAGTACTAGTACTACTACTACTACTACTAGTACTAGTAGGTACAACACAGACATTCTAATCTAGTACACTCCATTAGACCTACCATCTCGCCGCATTCCTGTGTCCGCGCATTTTTGAAAGCGACAGTACTGGCATGCATTTCTTGTGTACTTGTTTATGACACACATGCGACTTCCCTCCTTACATGTGTACACCAGACCACGCTGCACTGTTCTCTTGAAAAAGCCTTTGCAACCCTCACAGCTATACACAGAATAGTGGAACCCGGTGGCTCTGTCGCCGCATATGCGACACAGTTCAATTCGGCAACCGCTCGATGAGGCATCACTACTGACACTAGACGCATCGTGAAATCCCGTGCCATCATTTCTGCGTTCGTCTGGCCCACCACTATGCCTAGCACTACCACTACCAGTACCAGCAGAAGTCTGAGAAGAGCAAGAAAACGCAGCACGCAACATTTCATTGAAATCCATCATGAACATTTTCTCAGGAGTCATTGGTGGCTGGAAGTACGGCGGAAACGACATGTTCCCGTTATCCATCGGTGGTGAAATCGTAGGAGGATTCATCGGAGAATCACTACTTGTAGTTGTACTATCACTAGAATTTACACTTATTGACCGTCGTCCTTCGCCTTCCTCCGCCATGGTTGCGTTACTAACGCCGTCTGTTGACGCAAAATGCAACAGCCGTCGAAGTGGCACAAACACTACTGCCACCACGTATCGTTCAACCACTGACTAAAAATAACTAATAACCAGGGGCGGCGCCACAGGGGGGGCAGGGGGGGCGGTCGCCCCCCCTATCATTTGCAAGAAAAAGGAAAGAAGAAGAAAAGTGAAAGTTACGTCAGGGCTAGTGGTTTTCCTCAGTTACTAGCCCGATGGTCTAGTGAAATAAAAAGTTAATGCTGAACCCTGCATCCCCCTCCCCCTTGTTTCAATTTCATCCTGGGGAGAACCCTGCCTTTCTTCGCGTAGACCTAGGTAGCCACCACGGGTGTCTCCCTCGTAGTCGCTCCTGGCTCTACCGACCTGAAATTCCGTGCTTCTTTCCTTCCCGTTTTATTCCTTGTACCCGTAGTTCTACCTACCTGAAACCCCGTTCTCCTATTCCCTATTCTATCTCCCCGGGACCTAAAATGTTTTCTTTTTCTCCTTCTTCCTGGTCGTCTTCCTACCCAGTGCTTGAAATAAGGAAAAAAATCCAGACATCAAATCAGGTTGTCCGCTACAATTTTTGGTTGTCTCGGACAACCGGACAACGCTTATTTTGAGCACTGCTACCTAACCTGAAAAATAACACCCCTGTGCTGCGGTTCGGCGTGCCTTATAAACCTAGCTGGCAACGCCCCCCTACGAGCCGTTGTTAAGTACACGTCGTCAAAATACTACTCCCCACGCAGATTCCGTGGCTGGTACAATTGTCTCCCCTGCTGACGCAACTCATTTCTAAGTAAATATTCCTCTCTTCGACAACCTAGACAATTCATTCTATTCAAATCTCTATATTATGCTGATTAATAATACATAAACGCGTTGATTATCATACTTTATATATTGTGTTTTCGTTTACATCCCTTGTTCTCCCTAGACACACGCAGCTAGGGCAAGCATACCTCCCAAATCCCATTGGTTGATACAAATCACGTGCCTGAAACTCCTGTTTTATGGTGCATTGTGCCCCTAACCCTAATTACCCTATTTAAAAAAAATTGTTGTAAAAATTGTTGTTATTAAATTAGTGTAAATAAATCATGTAAATATTTACTTTAATTGGAAAAAAATAGTTAAATGGATAAAGCTAGAAAAATACAGAAAACAGGAAAATAATTAAAAAACAGATGGGATTCGATCCAAGGACCTTTCAGCACTGAAAGTCCATGATGTACGTGCTCGACCATTCAGGCTGATTGGGTTTATGGACTATGGATGTGCCATAAATATGACAACACTGTGACGTCATTGAGGCAGTTGAGGCACGTGATTTGTATCAACCAATGGGATTTGGGAGGTATGAAGGCCCTAGCTGCGAGTTCCCTAGACCCCATCCGTATGATCCAAAATAGCTGCGCCCAGGTGTTGCTCGTTATATTTATGTGCTGTCTATATTTTATCCTGTCCTTAGTCAATATATGGTTATTTTATCTATACTGCGAGTTCAAACTATCCATCCTGATCTAGTCTACTGCTCATGTCCCCGTGTGAGTTAAGGCCAAGACACACTGCAGCGACAGCGACCGACCGTAACGACAAACGACAAAGTCGCGGCGACTGGCGCAGCCACACTGCAGCGACAACGACCGACCGTAACGACAAACGACAAAGTCGCGGCGACTGGCGCAGCCACACTGCAGCGACAACGACCGACCGTAACGACAAAGTTCACCCAGCACTCACCACAGTGCCAGTGCCAGTGGCACACATGAGCAAACGGCAAAAAACTCCTGCTGCTGCTTTTAAA
>NW_014577370.1:352546-365612 GCF_000485595.1 Priapulus caudatus
AAAATGAAATTGATGATATTTACAATAAATATATTGTCGCCCATGGGTAAGACCATGTGATTTTTTTGGTTCGTAAATTATATCAACTAAACAACAACCATCTTAGAATAGGGCTATATACTAAATTTAAATACGGTGAATCCTTGTCAAAAAATAGTATAGCAATTAATGCGACACAACTGATGATCAACATATCACTAACCGAAAAGTTGTCCCAGCAAGTTTATTCGAGCCAATGTTTTAACGACGCAGCCACGTTTCAATATTCATCTATGATAATCAGTAACATAATTATATTAGTTTAATCATATGCACTACTTCCGGACAGGCATCCTATGAAGTCACCGCTGACATATAAGACCAAAGGCCGCTTATTTGCAAGCCCGGGTAATACACTATAATCCGTGTTATGCAGCTAGACACAATCTTATGGCTGGCGACCCATATAATGAATTTATACATCGTTCTACAACTTTTGAGCTAGACTACAGGACTTTTCACTAAACAGTATACAGACGACGAAACCGCAAGATCTTTGGTCCTGACGGCTGAGTAGATACAATATAATACAAATACTCCCCCCCCACACCTCCGACCCCGCCACCCGCACCCCCACTCCCGCCCCCCCCACCTCACCACCACCCCCCCCCCCCCCGCCCCCACATCCCCCCCCCCCCCCCCCGCCCCCCCCCATCCCCCACCACCCCCCCCCCGCACCCCCCCCCCCACCCGCCACCCCCTCCCCGCCTCCCCCCCCCCCCTCCCCCCCCCCCCACCGCCGTCCCCCACCACCCCCACCCCCCGGTACTATATCGAATTATTATAAACCTATTATTATTTTATACTGTCCTTACTTGAACAGATTCAATTAGACGTGAGACGCTCTTTGGTAAATTGGGCCGGGTGCCAGACGGGTGCAGCATATTCCATAATCGGTCTGACGTAATCACAGTAAATTTGGACGAGATCTTCACAAGCTAAGCCTAGATTTTTTTTAGTATACGAACGCATGCATTCTGTTTACTGGCTCTAGCCACCAAATCTTGAATGTGTGGTGGCCCATTTAATGCTGTTTATGCTGTTATTCTCCTGTTTTTTTTTTCAGTCGCCAGTGTATGAATGTCTTGCTTCTGTATTTTGCACTTAAATTTTTTTCGTTGAACCCATAGTGGAACACCTGACTAAAAAATAACTATTATTTATTAGCAGAGCATATATAAATCAGGTGATTTATATGCTCTGTTATTAGTTATTTTTAGTCAGTGGTTGAACGATACGTGGTGGGCAGTAGTGTTTGTGCGCACTTCGACGGCTGTTGCATTTTCCGCCAACAGAGGGCGTTAGTAGCGCACCATGGCGGAGGAAGGCGAAGGGCGACGCGTCATAAGTGTAAATTCTAGTGATAGTACAACTACAAGTAGTGATTCTCCCATGGAATCCTCCTACAATTTCACCACCGATGGATAACGGGAACATGTCGTTTCCGCCGTACTTCCAGCCACCAATGACTCCTGAGAAAATGTTCATGATGGATTCAATGAAATGTTGCGTGCTGCGTTTTCTTGCTCTTCTCAGACTTCTGCTGTGGTACTGGTAGTGGTAGTGCTAGGCCTAAGTGGTGGGCCAGACGAACGCAGAAATGATGGCACGGGATTCACGATGCGTCTAGTGTCAAGTAGTGATGCCTGCATCGAGCGGTTGCCGAATTGAACTTTGTGTCGCATATGCGGCGACAGAGCGCGACCGGTTCACTATTCTGTGTATAGCTGTGAGGGTTGCAAAGGCTTTTTCAAGGAACAGTGCAACGCGTGGTCTGGTGTACACATGTAAGGAGGGAAGTCGCATGTGTGTCATAAACAAGTACACAGAAATGCATGCCAGTACTGTCGCTTTCAAAATGCGCGGACACAGGAATGCGGCGAGATCGGTAGGTCTAATGGACGTGTACTAAGAATGTCTGTGTTGTACCTACTAAGTACTAGTTGCCCGTGTAGTAGTAGTAGTACTAGTACTACATAGTACGTACTACTACTAGTGTGGAGATTTCAGGTGGTGTAAAGGCCAAAGACACACTGAGCGACAACGACCGACCGTAACGACAAACAACTTTTTAGAAAATTAGAAACTATTGTTTCCTTGACTATGAGCCATTGCACCTGACGCGACAAGATGACGGCGGCGACAACCTCGACGACAAAAAATATTTAGAAACGTTTCTATTTCCCAGCGACTTTCGCCGCGGACACTTTCAGATGGCCAATCACAGTCGTTTCCATCGGCACGTGACATCGCCATTCGTCATAAAATATAAACCAATGCTAGCCAGGAAGTAGACTGGTCCCAGCGCATAAACTCGCACCGGCTGTCAGAAACAGTGGGGCGCGAACCCATCTAACAAAACGTGCAAGGCTTAGGTCAGCCATCAGAGTTTCGTATAATATTCTGCGTATATATTACTTTATATATTATCGTTATACATAGGCGTTTTACAGGCAATTTAACCCCCCCTTCGCGTGCTCCTGTACACGCCCCTGGTTTCGCCCCCCCTAAGAAAATACCCTGGCGCCGCCCCTGCTAATAACAGAGCATATAAATCACCTGATTTATATATGCTCTGCTAATAAATAATAGTTATTTTTAGTCAGTGGTTCAACTATGGGTTAAACGAAAAAAATTTAAGGCAAAATACAGAAAGCAAGACATTCATACACTGGCGACTGAAAAAAAAACAGGAGAATAACAGCATAAACAGCATTAAATGGGCCACACACGTTCAAGATTTGGTGGCTAGAGCCAGTAACACAATGTTCATGCTTCGTATACTAAAAAAATCTAGGCTTAGCTGTGAAGATCTCGTACAAATTTACTGTGGTTACGTCAGACCGATTATGGAATATGCTGCACCCGTCTGGCACCCGGCCCAATTACCAAAGAGCTCTCACGTCTAATTGAATCTGTTCAAGTAAGGGCAGTGAAAATAATAATAGGTTATAATAATTGGAATAGGTACGACATGTACGATGAGGTACTATCTCAGCTTCAGATCCAAAGACTTGCGTTTCGTCGCGAGCAGCTTTGTGAAAAAGTTGCTTATCAGCTCAAAAGTTGTAAACGATTACAGGATATTTGCCCTCCTTCAGCAATAAATGTGTCTAACCGCATAACACGGAATTATAGTATACTCCGGCTTGCAAGTCCCTCGTACCAGCCGGTACTTCAATAGCCCTGTTCCGTACATGTATGTGCAGGATGATTAACAAAAACAGGCACTGCATTTTTTACAATAGCATGGATATATAATTAGTCTTTTGCTTGCGCCTCTTTATAAACATTTTGGTCTCTTTGAAATAACTTTCTGGACAACTTTCGGTTATGTGATATGTTTGATTCTATCATTGTGTCGCATTTTAATTGTAACTATTTTTTGACCAAGGATCACGTTATTTTAAATTTAGTATATAGGCCCCTATTCTAAAGATGGTTTTTAGTTTAGTGATATAATTTTACGAACCAACATTTTAAGTGATATCTATGTCTTACCATGGGACATATATTATTGTAAATATCATCAATTTCATTTTATACTGCCTGATGATATCTTGTTTGCAACATTTATTTTAATTGTAACGTTGTTAACACTAGTTTTGCAATAAACCTATTATCTATCTATCTATCTATCTATCTATCTATAATATGATAATATATAAAAAAGAAAAGTGCAATATATGATTTTTGTGTAAAACTGTGTGATGTAAACCAACTAATATTTCATTTTGGCGATACTGGGGATGCGTAACCAGGCATCTCACGTTAAGAGAAAGGTTGCTGTTCTACTTATTAAAGCAAAACATTAAAGCAAACATTTTTAGGCCAAACTAATCGTAAAGATGTACTCTATATGTAATCATATCAAGAGTGAATAATAGTAAATCAGATTATTCTAATTTTTAGATATTAGAATTATAGATTATAGAGATAGAGTAATAGAGTGTAGAGTAGAGTAGAGTAGAGTAGAGTAGAGTAGAGTAGAGTAGAGTAGAGTAGAGTAGAGTAGAGACTAGAAATAAATATAATATATATAATAGAGATTATATATATTATTCACTCCTGATCATAATTATGTTGTCATAATGTAATCATGTGTCAGTAGGCCTACATGTATTTAAGTCAGTACATGTATTTGTATCTGAATTACATGCAATAAAGATTTAATAAATTTCAGCCAAATGTTATTTCACGCTAGACATCCGCTAGGACAGATCTTACCCTATCCTATAGTATACAGAAATTTCATAAGCTTAATTGGCGCCATATAATTATTACTGTAAAACACCTTTATAGTAATCTTTCATATCAAACAACTTCTGAATATCAGCTCTCTACTTTAAACACGTATTTTGGCGTATTTTACCCCATATATAATTTCTCCATGTAAATACCAGGCATGCGTTATCCCAGAACGCGTACTGTGCCACAGTATAGATAAATTCAGGATGGTTGGCTACATTATAATTACAGAAGTAAAACATTGCGATAGATATTTTTCAACTCCAATTGATCGTGAGTACCTATAATTATGGCCTCTTAACCTTAAACGTTCAATTTTAGCCATATTATCTTTTGCTTCGTGAATACTGGACATTGGAAAATTGGACACCTTTTAATTATTAAAGTGAAACACTAAGAGAGCGGATTAACCGTAGAGATTCGACATAATGATTCAATATGTTATCCTCCCCCACGCTACTGAGCATTTGGGTTTATAGTAGCGTTTCGGTACATGTCACACATGTAACGCGCAATGTTTGACACCACTACCGCAACAGCTTGTATGCGCATAAAATTAACAGCTTTGTCAGCGATCTCTCCCTGACGACGAACGAAATGAGTTCCGGCTGTTACGAAAGCGAGAAACATGAATATTCATCGAAATAGAACATTGACAAATGTTAGCCAAGCATCGAGATGCACCTGCCACCTCTCATTACACGTCAACATCGGCATACTTCACACAAACAGTTTCGTAGGTGAAAGAACGAGAAAATCCTACGTATGCCTATACATAGCATAATATGTTTATAAAATATATACATGCATATATAAGTATATATGAATAAATAAAGACCCGCACACATACACATACGCGCGCGCACACACATACACACACACACACACACACACACACACACACACACACACACACACACACACACACTTGCGCGCGCATACGCACACACACACACACACACACACGCACTTGCGCGCGCATACGCATTGAAGAGGCAAAGGATTGGAGTCAAACGGGGAAAAAGCTTTCTCTTACATACGTACGTAATACGTGATACGCTAAATCAGTGTCTCAAAGGAAAGTGAAGCACCAGCATTGTGGCGAAGATGTCTGCAAGTTTCGTTTACGTGATTTTTGCCTTGGCCTTGTATGCCGGAAATACGGAAGCCTTTCCATTAGTTGGTACGTTAACTTGTAATATATGTGTGTTATATGTATGTATATATATATATAAATGCGACAGCATTATAGGTAATTAGAAAATATTTACACATTATAAAAACCGAAAGAGAAATGGACGTATTTTGTGATGATAAACAGATATGCGTTATCTATTTCCGAGCGAGAACTGTTAAATTTGAGAATCTATTGTATCTTTTGCAGATATTTCAGATGCACTTCAAGAATCCGTCCAACAGGTACAATTAATTAATAATATTTATGAATAGATATTTTGGACTGTGTTTCTAATTTTCCTTCTTGTTTTTTTACCATACTCACAGGCGATTAAATTAAGTATAGTTCCGCGAAAGATAGCTTGCGTGATCATAATTCATTGTGCTGAAATACGATTTTAAGTTAATGCGCTCGAGAGCAAAGCCGAGGGTAGATGCTGTTATCATGGTTTATTACGGAATGTTATTGTCTCATTGTAGTGATTCTAATATATAGGTAGGGTTCAGCCTTTAATCACGAATTAAGACACACTGGGCTGCATAATGTCACATGGTGATTTAAATTGTATTATAGTGTATTCAGTCAAGCTTCATTAGGCCAAATGATAAAAAACAAAACGCGTAGCACTTAAAATAAAGCTGTATACTGCCAATTGCAGATGCTGAAAGCTGAAAATGCGGTGAAGTTTCTGGCAGATCCACTGAAACAAGAAAACCTCGCTATCGACCAGAATATCGAGACGTCGCTGATTAACGACGACGACTCCCATGTAAAACTCACAGTGATTGATGAACAAGGTTTGATTTCTTACACCTTGTCAGATTTTATTGTTGTAAGCCTATATACTTTTTGGTTGCAATTGTATTTCCGTTGTAACCCTACGTTTTCATATAAAAACATTCAATGTCAGTCTTACGATTATAAATAGCAGGCGAACAACATTTATACCCGTGCTTAATTATGAGGGAATCGGTTACACCTATCTACGCGATATGCGTGTCAAAGTATGCGTTCCTGGTAGGTTACCTCGCGCAAAGCTGACATGTCAGAGTTGTATGTGAGACAGATTGAGTTTATGAGTGTATAAACAGAGAGAAAGAGAGGTGGCGGATCGTCTGAAACAACATCAACGAAGTTAAAAATAAAATATAACCGGGAGCATATTGTAAATTGAAACGTTTCGTGTCTCCCAAATTGACTAATATGTAAAACATTCCTGGTAACGAAAATTGCAACAAAAGCACCAGACAGGCGCGCAAATCCATTTTGAAATGTGGGGGAACACCAGTTAGCGAGCACGTCGAAGGGGGGGTCGGACCCCTGGACCCCCCCCCCCTGTACACCGCCCTGCACACACACACACACACACACACACACCACACACCACACACACACCGCACGCACGCCCACGCACGCAACGCACCACGCACGCACGCACGCACGCACGCACGCACGCACGCACGCACGCACGCACACCAACACACACACACACAACACATGCATTGGTTGTGATAAGATTACGAAAAGGGTGTCCACATGCAGTCATAAAATAAAGAAACAAAAAGCAGAAACCAATCATTTGGTGTCGAGGCTGATCACAAAATAAATTGGTCGTTATTATTGTTGGTTCAGTGATATCATATATGCTGTATTATATTATCATCAATTTGCAATGAAAATTACATTATTAAAACCGATGCTAAGTTACTTAGTGTCCTCTTTGCGTGAATATAGCTCGTGTTCCCAGTTAATCCTTGAATCAGTGTCTAATGTAAGTGATATCTCCTAAACTTTCATAAACATACTTTCTCTTGATGATTTCTCTGCATAAGAATTATTAATATAGAAAAAAAAACGTGTTAAAAATAAACGGTACTAAATTTATCAAGACACATTTTGCTTAAGATGTGCATGATCATTATTATGCTCTCAAATGCACTTAAATGAAATGAAAGCGGGCAAAAAAAGAGAGAAAAAAGCCAATCGTTGACGCACAATCACACACAATAAAAAGGTTCTCACTTCACAAACACACACACGCACACACACACGCACACGCACACGCTCAGCGCACACGCACACGACATGCACACGCACACCACACGCACACGCACGCACACGCACACGCACACGCACACGCACACGCACACGCACACGCACACGCACAGCACACGCCACACACACACACACACACAAAAACCAACACACACACACACACACACACTTACACACAAAATAATGGTGATTTCAAATCGTGGGGGGCATTTGATATGATGTCCCCCTCTGAAAATTCGTGGGGGGACATGTCCCCTGTCCCCCTGGATTTGCGCCCCTGATCTCAGATAGTAGTTTGATTGGCTATTGCAAGCCTAGATTGAAACATACGGGTATCGGACATCCGGGTAGTTAGCTACCCTATCTTATTCCGAAGCTGTCGTGATACGTGCTGCGCCAGGTTTCGTTGCCAACAAGCGCGAGAGTGACTCACTCGTGCGTTGTTTCTCAGTCAGGGATACAGACACTGGCAACAATGTCGGCGAAATTATACAGAACATAGTGGAGAATCTAGACGCCGAGCCGGGAGACCAGCAAGCTGTGGTTAAGACCAACGTTGACATACCTGCCGCAGGCATTCACGAAGATGTCCAACAGGTGACCGCAGTGCTCAGTTATGACTTTACCAACCATGACAGCACATCCTATAAATTTACCACCCATTACACCACATCCTATGACTTTACTATCTTTAACACTACAACTTATAACGTTACAACTTATGACATCACACCCTATAACGTTACAACTTATGACATCACACCCTATAACGTTATAACTTATGACATTACATCCTATAACGTTACCACCTATGACATCACATCCTATAACGTTACCACCTATGACATCACATCCTATAACGTTACTACCTATATGACATCACATCCTATAACGTTACCACCTATGACATCACACCCTATAACGTTATAACTTATAACATTACATCTATAACGTTACCCACCTATGACATCACATCCTTATAAACGTTACACACCTAGACATCAGCATCCTATAACGTTACTAACCTATATGACATCACATCTATAAACGTACCACATATGACATCACACCCTATAACGTTTATAACCTTATTGACAAATCAGCATCCTATGACGTTAACCACCTTATGACATCACATCATATAACGGTTACTACCTATATGACATCACATCATATAACGTTTACCACATAAATGGCATCACATCCTATAAGTTTAGCAGCTCATTATGACATCACATCCTATATAACGTTACCACCATATTGACATCCCATCCTATAAGTTACAACCCTGTTACTATGCCATTCACATCCTATAACGTTACCATCCTATTGACATCACATCCTATAACGTTACCAACTATGACATCAATCCTATAGCTTTGCCACCTATGACATCACCATCCTATAACCGTTACCACATATAACATGCCACATCTTATGACTTTACTACGCAAATCCTACATTTTAATGACTTTGCCACTTAGGACATACCTGCGATGACCTGCATCCTGTGACAGCCACACACTCGTCATGCAGATTCCCGTTGATTATAGTGTCGCCATTAGTCATTATTTAGCACTGGAGGCGAAACAATCTGCTACAGGACTGGACGTCTCAAACCTAGCTTTTTTGGCATAAGAACCAGAAGTCCGATATTAGTCTTTGCATTAGCTTTTATAGTACAGATCGCCACTGCGCGCTGTTCAGATTTGAGAACCTCGATGCTTTTCTTAGCGCATCATTGTCCGTCGCGGCGCACTCACACGTGTACATTAAGGTATTTCCGGCCACTATTCAATAGCACGCCAGTCTGCCTTGCTGTTATTATAGTCAGCACCAGCACTGTAAGTTGTGGCCAACGCTTAACGTTAGTTTTGCATATGATAATTAGCTAATACATCTAGCCGCAGGGCGTAACGCAGGCGGGGGGGGCAGCAGGGGCAGTTGCCCCCCCCCCTAGAGATTTTTCAGAGTATGCTTTAATAGGAGAAATGGGTAATAGGAGGGGCGTGGGGAGCTACCTTTGCCGCCCATACGAATATTCCTGCGTATTGCCCCTACAGAAAATTCCTTACGTACGCCTTAATCTAGCGTTGCAAAACGTAATCACATTCGGATAGCAGGAATTGATATCCGGTTTAGTTTCAAGGGACATTGAATAAGAAGTTAAAACAAATAAGATTTTCTTAATGAAGCGCGATTGTAATTATTCATAGCGGTAGAAGACGATTTGAGGAGACCTCGACGGACGCACACGTTGCCAGAAAGCTCGAGGATACTGTTGACAAAGAAGATTCCTCGAATTGCGCTAGGCCCGGATTGGTTCAGAATAAAGTACGTCAGGTGTATACAATATAATGGCACATCTGGTACTACGTACAACATACAACGCCAACTCACAACACGCTGCACGACACGCACAACGCACCACACAAACACGGCACCACATACACACGTACGTACGTATGGTCGCACACACAGGCACACACTTTAAACCACCACACACACGAACACAACCCACCCACCCACACACACACACACCACACACACACACACACACAACACACATCAAACACACACTACTTAGCACACGCACGCACGCACGCACGTGCACACAGCCCGCGCGCAGCGGCACGCTCCCCCCCCCCCCCACACACACACCTTCGACCCTCCACTGGACACGCAGGGGACACACCCTGCAGAAAAATAGCACGGTAGACTCATACCGGCTTGCGAACCGAAAAGTTGTCTCTACGTTCAGATAATCGCTTACCGACGCCAGGTCAAAGTATGTGCACCAGGTTCACGAGAAATTGTCAACTGCCAGCTCTCTACAAAGTGACGAGTTCGTCGGCGACTTTGATCAGGCAACGGTGACATACGACGACGACATGACATATGACGACGACATGACATATGACGACGACATGACAGATGACGACAACATGACAGATGACGACGACATGACATATGACGACGACATGACATATGACGACGACATGACATATGACGACGACATGACATATGACGACGATGGCACGAGCTACATGGACATGGCTTCGGCACGCATCAGCGACTACCTGCACAGAGCCGCTTCTAACGAACCCAAAGCTACCTCCACCGTCGACTCAACACATACAAGTTTTTTCGACCGTTTTGATTTGGACACGGACCATGCCGACCCAGCCGCTACTAGCACCCCTGATTACGTTGACCGCGACTTCGCTGCGACGCCTACGTACAATGACGGGAATTTTGATCTTGCCGACATTTTCAATATTCTCAACTCGGATTCAGTGAGTACGACCGAAGATGGCAGCAGCAGCAGCAGCAGCAGCACCGCCAGCCGAGAACTCATCGAACTCTACGGGGAAAACGAGAGAGACATTACCGAACTTCAAGGGTTGCTGACAGCATTGACGTCTCCTGACGATCTGGACGAGAACAGCCTTGAAGACGTCATCGCAGACATGGCGACGATTGTATTTGCCGAGCTGTTCGAGGATGGTGCGTGCACAACACCGTACATAGTATTTCTAAAAAGCGCAATTCCTTTCATTAATTGCAATGCGTTGAGGGTTCTGATGAAACGGATTAAAGAAGGCGCGTGTCCTGCGTAGCACCACTTAGAAAATGGGCGCATTAACTATTGACCTAAAATCGGTATATTCGTCACCAATTAGATCATGGCCTGTTACAATGCAGTCGGACTCTTCCTCCTACGTTTTCTTGATGAACACCAGGAACCCGACTAAGCAGTAGGTGGTGCAGCATGGCAGGTTGTAAGCGCCAACGAGGGACACTCAACCCTTAAACACATTTTTCTTCGCTCATTGCAATGCTACACTGGGCTAAATGAAACATATTACAAAGGAGCTGCGATAAAAAGTACGCATATTCTGTTATCGTGAACTAATGCTTGATTCTCGTGTCACACAGGTGAGTCAACGCAGGGCATGGAAATATATGATTCGCTGCAGTCGCTCCTGGATACTCAGGTGGATGAAGGGACGCTGACCCCCGAGATGGCCGCCATCTTGGCAGGTATTGAATGCCGTGCAGGGTAATGCAGGCGCTTCTCACACGGGCCGGTATACACCAGCAATACGCTGCAATATAGTGCCGCGACACTGCGTGCAATATATGACATCACATCCTATAACGTTACCACCTATGACATCACATCCTATAACGTTACTACCTATATGACATCACATCCTATAACGTTACCACATATGGCATCACATCCTATAAGTTTAGCACTCATATGACATCACATCCTATATAACGTTACCACCTAGGCCTATATGACATCCCATCCTATAATGTTACAACCTGTTACCTATGCCATCACATCCTATAACGTTACCACCTATGACATCACATCCTATAATGTTACCACCTATGACATCACATCCTATAAGTTTGCCACCTATGACATCACATCCTATAACGTTACCACATATAACACCACATCTTATGACTTTACCACGCAAATCCCTACATTTAATGACTTTGCCACTTAGGACCATACCTGCGATGACCCTGCATCCTGTGACACCACACACATCGTCATGCAGAATTCCCGTTGATTATAGTGTCCACATTATCCGATTATTTAGCACTGGAGCGAAACAGAGGATCCTCAAACCTAGCTTTTTTGCATAAGAACCGAAGTCCGACATTAGTCTTTGCATTAGCTTTTATAGTACAATCCCACCTGCGCGCTGTTCAGATTTCAGAACCTCGATCTTTTCTTAGCCATCATTTGTCGTCGCGGTGCACCACACCTGTGACATTAAGTATTTCCGGCCACTATTCAATAAGCACGCTACCAGTCTGCCATGCTGTTATTATAGTCAGCACCAGCACTGTAAGTGTGCCACGCTTAACGTTAGTTTTCATATGATAATTAGCTATACATCTAGCGCAGGGCCGTACGCAGCGGGGGGGCAGCAGGGGCAGTTGCCCCCCCCCTAGAGATTTTCAGAGTATGCCTTTTAATGGGACAAATAGGGCAATAGAGGGCGTGGGGAGTACCTTTGCCCCCCATACAGAAAATTTCCTGCGTATTTGCCCCCTTACAGAAAATTTCCTACGTACGGCCTTAATCTAGCGTGCAAAAACGTAATCACATTCGGATAGCAGGAACTTGATATCTCGGTTTAGTTTCAAGGGACATTGAAATAAGAAGTAAAACAATAAGATTTTACAATGAAGCGCGATTGTAATTATTCTATAGGCGATAGAAGACATTGAAGAGACCTCGACGGACGCACACGTTGCCAGAAAGCTCGAAGATACTGTTGACAAAGAGAGATTCCTCGAATTCCTAGCCGGATTGGTTCAGAATAAAGTCGTATGTATACAATATAATGCGCACATTGGTACTACGTACAACATACAAGCGCACTCACACACGCGCACGCACGCACACACGCACCACACAACACACGCACCACATACACACGTACGTACGTATGTACGCACACACACACACACTTACACACACACGCACACACACACACACACACACACACACACACA